>NC_067490.1:300000-600000 GCF_947179515.1 Apodemus sylvaticus
AAAAGAATATACCTTTTTTTCAGCACCACATGGTACTTTCTCCAAAATCGACCATATAATTGGTGACAAGACAGTCCTCAACAAATATAAGAAGATCGAACAAATCCCATGCCTCCTATCAGATCACTATGGAGTAAAAGTGGTCTTCAATAGCAACAAAAACAACAGAAAACCCACATACACGTGGAAACTGAACAATATTCTACTCAATGATACCTTGGTCAAGGAAGAAATAAAGAAATTAAAGACTTTTTAGAACTTAATGAAAATGAAGACACAACATACCCAAATCTATGGGACACAATGAAAGCAGTACTAAGAGGAAAACTCATAGCCTGAGTGCCTCCAAAAAGAAAATGGAGAGAGCATACATTACCAGCTTAATGACACACCTGAAAGCCATGGAGCAAAAAGAAGCTATTTCACCCAGGAGGAGTAGAAGGCAGGAAATCATCAAACTCAGGCCCAGAATCAATCAAGTAGAAACAAAGTAAACCATACAAAGAATCAGCAAAACCAGGAGATGGTTCTTTGAGAAAATCAACAAGATAGATAAACCCTTAGCCAGACTAACCAAAGGGCACAGAGACAGTATACAGATTAACAAACCAAGAAATGAAAAGGGAGATATAACAACAGAAACTGAGGAAATTCAAAAAATCATTAGATCCTACTACAAAAGCCTATACTCAACACAACTGGAGAATCTGGAGGAAATAGAAAGTTTCCTAGACAGTTATCAGACACGAAAACTAAATTAGGATCAAATAGATCATCTAAACAGTCCCATAACACCTGAAAAAGTAAAAAGGGTCATAGAAAGTCTCCCAACCAAAAAAAAGCACGGGACCAGATGGCTTCAGTGCAGAATTCTATCAGATCTTCATAGAAGACCTAACACCAATACTCTTCAAACTATTCCACAAAATAGAAACAGAAGTTAATTCTACCCAACTCATTTTATGAAGCCACAATTATGCTGATAGCAAAACCACACAAAGATCCAACAAAGGAAGAGAACTTCAGGCCAATTTCCCTTATCAATATTGATGCAAAAATACTTAATAAAATTCTTGCCAACCGAATCCAAGAATACATCAAAAGGATCATCAACCATGATCAAGTAAGCTTCATCCCAGGGATGCAGGGATGGTTCAATATAAGGAAATTCATCAATGCTATCCACTACATAAACAAACTCAAAGAAAAAAAACCATACGATCATCTCGTTGGATGCAGAAAAAGCATTTGAAAAAATTCAGCTTCCTTTCATGCTAAAGGTATTGGAAAGAACAAGAATTCAAGGCCCATACCTATACATCATTAAAGTAATATACAGCAAACCGGTAGCCAACATCAAACTAAATGGAGAGAAACTTGAAGCAATCCCACTAAAATCAGGGACTAGACAAGGCTGCCCTCTCTCTCCATATCTTTTCAATATAGTACTTGAAGTTCTAGCTAGAGCAATTAGACAACATAAGGAGGTCAAGGGGATACAAATTGAAAAGGAAGAAGTCAAATTATCACTATTTGCAGATGACATGATAGCCTACTTAAGTGACACGAAAACCTCCACCAGAGAACTCTTACAACTGACAAACAACTTCAGCAAAGTGGCTGGTTTTAAAATCAAATCAAGTAAATCAGTTGCTTTCCTATACTCAAAGGATAAGCAGGCTGAGAAAGAAGTAAGGGAAATGACACCTTTCACAATAGCCACAAACAATATAAAGTATCTTGGTGTGACTCTAACCAAACAAGTGAAAGATCTATATGACAAGAACTTCAGGTCTCTGAAGAAGGAAATCGAAGAAGACCTCAGAAAGTGGAAAAATCTGCCATGCTCGTGGATTGGCAGGATTAATATAGTTAAAATGGCCCTTTTGCCAAAAGCGATCTACAGATTCAACGCAATCCCCATCAAAATCCCAACTCAGTTCTTCACAGAGTTACAAACAGCAATTCTCAAATTCATCTGGAACAAGAAAAAACCCAGGATAGCTAAAACTATTCTCAACAACAAAAGAAATTCTGGGGGAATCAGTATCCCTAACTTCAAGCAATACTACAGAGCAGTAGTGTTAAAAACTGCATGGTATTGGCACAGTGACAGACAAGTGGACCAGTGGAATAGAATTGAAGATCCAGAAATGAATCTACACACCTATGTTCACTTGGTCTTCCACAAAGGAGCCAAAAACATCCAGTGGAATAAAGATACCCTTTTCAAAAATGGTGCTGGTTCAATTGGAGGTCAGCATGCAGAAGAATGCAAATTAATCCATTCTTATCTCCATGTACTAAACTTCACTCCAAGTGGATCAAGGACCTCCATGTAAAACCAGACACACTGAAACTAATAGAAAAGAAACTGGGGAAGACCCTTGAGGACATGGGCACAGGGGAAATTTTCCTGAACAGATCACCAATAGCTTATGCTCTAAGATCAAGAATTGACAAATGGGACCTCATAAAATTATAATGTTTCTGTAAGGCAAAAGACACTGTTAAAAGGACAAAACTGCAACCATCAAATTGGGAAAGGATATTCACCAACCCTACATCTGATAGAGGGCTAATATCCAATATATAAAGAACACAAGAAGTTAGACCCCAGGGAACCAAATAACCCTATTAAAAATGGGGTACAGATCTAAACAAAGAATTTTCACCTTAAGGAATTTGGATGGCCAAGAGGCACCTTAAGAAGTGCTCAACATCATTAGTCATTAGGGAAATGCAAATCAAAACAACCCTGAGATTTCACCTTACACCAGTCAGAATGGCTAAGGTCAAAAACTCAGGAGACAGCAGGTGTTGGTAAGGATGTGGAGAAAGAGGAACACTCCTCCACTGCTGGTGGGGCTGTAAGTTGGTACAACCACTTTGGAAATCAGTCTGGTGGTTCCTCAGAAAACTGGACATGACACTTCCAGACGACCCTGCTATACCTCTCCTGGGCATATACCCAAAGGCTTGCCCACCATGCAATAAAGACACATGCTCCATTATGTTCCTAGCAGCCTTACTTATAATAGCCAGAAGCTGGAAAGAACCCAGATGTCCCTCAAAGGAGGAATGGATACAGAAAATATGGTATATTTACACAATGGAATACTACTCAGCAATTAGAAACAATGAATTCACAAAATTTTTAGGCAAATGGTTTGATCTCGAAAATATCATCCTAAGTGAGGTAACCCAATCACAAAAGAATACACAATGGAATGCAATCTCTGGTAAGTGGATATTAAGTAGCCCAGAAGCTCTGAATACCCAAGGCACAAATCGCATAACAAATGACTCCCATGAAGAAGTATGGAGAGGGTCCTGATCCTGGAAAGATTGATCTAGAATTTGAGGGGAGTATCAGGACAGAGAAAAGGGAGAGAAGCGATTGGAGAATGGCTGGAGAGAAGAAAGTTTATGGGACATATGGGGAGGGAGGATCTGGGAAAGGGGAAATCATTTGAAATGTAAACAAAGAATTTAGAAAATAAAAATATATATTAAAAAGAACATTTTAAAAAAAGAATGAAAACCTGGATGAAATGGATAACTTTCTAGATACGTACCAGGCGCCAATATTAAAACAGGATCAGATAAACCATCTAAATAGTCCCATAAGCCCTGAAGAAATAAAAGCAGTCATTAGAATTCTCTCTTAAAAAAAAAAAAAAAAGCCCAGGACCAGATGTGTTTATTGAGGAATTCTATCAGATCGTCAAAGAAGAGTTAATACCAATACTCTTCAAACTTTTTCATGAAATAGAAACTCAAGGAGCACTACCCAACTCATTCTATGAAGCCACAATCATGCTTATACCTAAACGAAACAAAGATCAAAACAGAAAGGATAACTTCAGACCAATCTCCCTCATGAACATTGATGCAAAAATACTGAACAAAATCCTGGCCAACCGAATCCAAGAATGCATCTTAACTCTAATTCACGACGATCAGGTAGACTTCATCCCAGGGATGCAGGGATGGTTCAATATATGGAAATCCATCAATGTAATCTCTACATAAACAAACTATGGTCATTTCATTAGATGCTGAAAAGGCTTTTGACAAAATTCAGCATCCCTTCATGATAAAAGTCTTGGAGAGATCAGGAATCCAAGGCCCATACATAAACATAGTGAAAGCAATATACTGCAAACCAGTAGCCAACATCAAACTAAATGGAGAGAAACCTGAGGAAATCCCACTAAAATCTGGGACCAGACAAGGCTGCCCACTCTATCCCTATATATTCAGTATAGTACTTGAAGACCTAGCTAGAGCAATCAGGCAGCAAAAAGAGGTCAAAGGTATACAAATTGGAAAGGAAGAAGTCAAACTATCACTATTTGCAGATGTATGATAGTATACTTAAGCGACCCCAAGACTTCCACCAGAGAACTCCTAAAGCTGATAAACAACTTCAGCAAAGTGGCTGGATATCAAATTAACTCAAGCAAATCAGTAGCCTTCCTCTATTCAAAGTATAAACAAGATGAGAAAAATTAGGGAAATGACACCCTTCACAATAGTCCCAAATAATATTTCATACCTAAGTGTGACCCTGACGAAGCAAGTGAAGGGTCTATATGACAAGAAATTTAAGCCTCTGAAGAAAGAAATGGAAGAAAGTCTCAGAAGATGGAAAGATCTCCCATGTTCATGGATTGGCACAATCAATATAGTAAAAATGGCCATATTGCCGAAAACAATCTACAGATTCAATGCAATTCCCATCAAAATTCCAAATAAATTCTTCACAGATCTAGAAAGAGCAATTCTCAAATTCATCGGGAATAACAAAAAACCCAGGATAGCAAAAACTATTCTCCACAGCAAAAGATCTTCTGGGGGAATCACCATCCCTGACCTCAAGCTCTACTACAGAGCGATAGTGATAAAAACTGTTTGGTACTGGTATGCAGACAGGCAGGAAGATCAATGGAATAGAATTGAAGACCCAGAAAAGAACCCACACACATGTACGGTCACTTGATATTTGACAAAGGAGCTAAAAACATCCAGTGGAAAAAAGACAGAATTTTTAACAAATGGTGCTGGATCACCTGGAGGTCTGCATGCAGAAAAATGTAAATCGACCCATTCTTATCTCCTTGTACAAAGCTCAAGTCCAAGTGGATCAAAGATCTACACATAAAATCAGACACACTGAAGCTTATAGAAAAGAAAGTGGGGACAAACCTTGAACACATGGGCACAGGTGAAAAGTCTCTGAACAGAACACCAATGGCATATTCTCTAAGAACAAAAATTGACAAATGGGACCTCATAAAACTGCAAAGCTTCTGTAAGGCAAAGGACATAGTTAATAGGAAAAAACGGCAACCGACAAATTGGAAAAAGATCTTTACTAACCCTACATCCGATAGAGGGCTAATATCCAATGTATACAAAGAACTCAAGAAGTTAGTCTCCAGAGAATCAAATAACTCTATTAAAAAATGGGGTACATCTTTTCTTTGACCAGTATGAAGTGTCCCTCTTTATTTTTTTTGACAACTTTTGGTTGAAAGTCGATTTTATCTGATATAAGGGAAATGCAAATCAAAACAACACTGAGATTCCACCTTACACCAGTCAGAATGGCTAAGTTGAAAAACTCAGGGGACAGCAGATGCTGGAGAGGATGTGGGGAAAGAGGACCACTTCTCCATTGTTGGTGGGATTGCAAGCTTGTAAAACCACTCTGGAAATCAGAAAATTAGACATAGTACTACCTGTGGACCCAGCTATATCACTCTTGGGCATATACCCAGAAAGTGCCCCTACATGTCATAAGGACACATGCTCCACTATGTTCATAGCTGCCTTATTTATAATGGCCAGAAGCTGGAAAGATCCCAGATGTCCCTCAACAGAGAAATGGATACAGAAACTGTGGTATATATACACAATGGAGTACTATTCAGCTATTAAAAACAATGAATTCACCACTCCTGGGCATATACTCAGAGGATTCCCCACCATGTAATAAGGATACATGCTCTACTGTGTTCATAGCAGCCCTATTTATAATTGCCAGATGCTGGAAAGAACCCAGGTATCCCTAAACAGAAGAGTGGATGCAAAAAATGTGGTATATCTACACAATGGAGTACTATTCAACCATTAGAAACAATGAATTCATGAAATTCTTAGGCAAATGGATGGACCTAGAGAACATCATACTAAGTGAGGTAACCCAGACCCAAAAGATGAATCATGGTATGCACTCACTAATAAGTGGATATTAACCTAGAAACCTGGATTACCCAAAACATAATCTACACATCAAATGAGGTACAAGAAGAAAGGAGGAGTGGCCCCTTGTTCTGGAAAGACTCAATGAAGCAGTATTCAGCAAAACCAGAACGGGGAAGTGGGAAGGGGTGGGTGGGAGGACAGGGGGAGAGAAGGGGGCTTACGAGACTTTCTGGGAGTGGGGGGGCTAGGAAAGGGGAAATCATTTGAAATGTAAATAAAAAATATATCGAATAAAAAAACAAACAACAACAACAAAAAAAAAAACAATGAATTCATGAAATTCTTAGGCAAATGGATGGAACTAGAAAGTGTAATCCTGAGCAAGGTAACCCAGTCACAAAGAATGCACATGGTATGTACTCACTAATAAGCGGATGCTAGTCCAAAAGCTCAAAATAAACAATTTACAAGTTACCCAGCACAGGAAGCTCAAGAAGAAGGAGGACTTAAGTGAAGGTGCTATGGTTCCTCTGAGAAAGGGAACATAATATTCACAGGAGCAATAAGGGAGGCAATGTGTGGAGCAGAGTCTGAAGGCCACCCAGTGTCTGCCCTACCTGGGGATTCATCCTATAAACAGTCACCAAACCCCTGACACTATGACAAGAAGTGTGTACCAAAAGGAGCATGCCATAGCTGTCTCCGGAGGGGCCCTGCCAGATCCTTACAAATACAGAGGCAGAAACAAGCAACCAACTATTGGACTGGGCTTGGGGTCCCCAACAGAGGATCTGAAGGGTGGTCCAGAGGAGCTGAAGGGGTTTATAGCCCCATGGGAAGAACAATGACTTCAGACACCCAGACACCCCAAGACTCCCAGGGACTGAACCATCAACCAAGGGGTATACATCGTTCCAGCCAAAAATGTGGCAGAGGAATGCCTTGTTGGGCATCAGTGGGAGGAAAGGTCTTTGGTCAGGTAAAAGCTCAATAGAGGCCACAACAAAGGGAAATGGACAGGGGTTGGGGGTGGGGTGGGGAGGAGGTGGGAGTGTGTCAGGTAGAGGGGCATATACATGGAGGCAGGGGGTGGGAGGAGGGGTAGGGAATCTTTGGGGAGGGGGCTTTTGGGAGGGGAGGAGATTGGGAAAGGTTTTACCATTGGCAATGTAAATGAAGAAGATACTCAATTAAATAAATAAATAAATAAATAAATAAATAAATAAATAATAATAAAATGCTTAACTGCAAGGTGACAAAACTGTGTGGATCAAGGGACACCTATTTTAGGAAGAACTCAAATATATCTCCTGTCTCATTTACTTGAATGATCAATATTACTCAGCTTTCTTAACTCTCAGTGTACTGGTTTGATTTGTCAGATTAAAATGTTAACATTAAATCAACTAATTTGATTTATCAGATTAAAATGTTAATTTCAATGAATGATTATAAAATTAATTATGAACAATAATTATAAATATGTTTATCATTTGACCAACCTCAAAGAAAAACACTATCAAAACACAGAATTTGAAAAGATAAAAACTGAGTAACATAAGTGAGAACTTTGATTTGTTCTCATTTCTATGTGTATATGAGGTGTTGAAGAAACCAAACAGTATGAGGATATTCACGTGAACTGATGATTAAAGTTATGACTGAGGTGCACAGAACAAGAAATTAGAGCCTTCCATCAGAAAAGTTCTATCAGATGAAACAAGTTATCTACTGTAACAGTGGTGTATTTTCCTATAGATAGAGTATCTTTCTGTGAGCTCATACTGGTTTGAATTCAGCCTGCTGCTACCACAGGTCCAGAGTCTTATTTTCTAATATCACTAAAACCACTTTAATTACAATGAAATTCCAATATTGTGTCAGGTATTTGGATGTATATTCATTCTTTGAGAAAGAGGTTTGAGGGAACTGGGGTGATTTTTCCTGTCATAAGAGAGATACTATTAAATGAAAAATGCCTCAGCATTGAAAAGAGTGACCTCAAATTTTATTCTGCAATTACATTTGTAAGTGCAAAAGTTTTAAGTAAACTGAAACTATGTGATGGTATTTCATTTGCTTTTGTTAACTAGAACTCTAATGGAACAACAAGAAAAAACATGCAGGAATCTGACACTAAATTTAATTCTCATTGGCCTCCAAACACCAACATGCATATTGCAAGGGGATAACGATGGGTTATTTTCAATCCCTCAAATATCAAAAGAACCATGAAGTAAAGCGTGACTTCTATTGGAAACATAAATGACTGAATTTGAAGTGTCTTATTGGGTATTGGCCATTTTCCTTGCATCTTAAACCATCTCAAGAAATCATCATTTGTCTTTGCAATTGTCTCTGTTTTGGTAAGAGCTAATAACTTGTTGGTGGCTACACCTGAAAGCAAGAACTATGGACAGCAGTTGAATAGGGATAGAATTCAAATAGAAGCTGGTTGTCCCCTTAAACACTCTTTAAAATGAAATAGAATATTTAAATCGAGAGGGTCACATGAGTATTCCCTTTACATGAGCATTTTTCTTATTGATTTTAATAACTCCTGTATAGTACTTAAAACATTTTTACACTTGATTCTACAATAATCAATATCTTCTTGCTATAATGACAGTATTGTTTTCTAAGAGAGAATAACTGTTTCCAGTGGATAACCAAACCATATTTTAATTTTGGGTGTATTTCTTATAATTGCCTATTTCATTTGCTAGCATGGCACACTGTCCAAGCTATATATATCCAACCTAATCTATGTTCAAAAACTCATTCCACAGTCCATCACTGCCTATTGATAGCTTAAAGAAAAGCAATGGGTTTCAACTGTGTCAGTGGAACAGTGCTTGGAACAGGGGTAAACAAAACCACATTCCTTAAAAGAACCCAGTCATGGCCCACTTTTATATTCACCTGTAACTACTGCTTTATGAGTGAACAGTGTGAGATTTATGGAGATGAGAAAAATGTCTTCTCATTTAAGTTTCTCAACAAGTATAGATGATGGACAGAGTAAATATAGAGACTAATTATTGAAATAAATATTGATGAAAAATAAATAATTCATCAAGGTCTTTCTATTGCATTTAACATATTATTTTATTCTTTAGTTCCTACCACAATTTATGTTACATAAGAGAGATACCATTAAATGAAAAATGCCTAAACTTATGTTACCAAAATGATTGTGAGAAATATAACCACTGGAGCTGTGGGTCCAGTGTTGTGATGGTGATATTGATAAAGTTCCCTGCTGAGCTGAAGAGGTATGTCACCAAGAAGAACAAAGCATACAAGATCTGTAGCTCACGATTGTCAGAGAACCCCAGGAGGAGAAATCCACAGCTCCACTCTCCAATGTATTACTTTCTGAAGCACCTTTCTATTCTGGACCTCTCATCCCTCTCTGTCACAGTTCCCCAGTATATTGACAGTTCCCTGGCAGGATGTGGCTACATTTCATATGCACAGTGCATGATTCTGGTTTTTTTTTTCTTTACAGCTTTGGCCTGAAGTGAGATGGTCATTCTTACAGAGATGTCTTATGATCGCTATGTGGCCATCTGCCTCTTACTTTACTATGAGGTCATTATGAGTCCCAGAAAGTTCACTTGGGTTGAAGCAGCTGTGTGGCTAAGTGGAGGCCTCTCAGGAACATTATACACAGCAAGTACACTGTCAGATTCTGTGAGGAAAGCATGATTCACCAAATCTTCTATGATGTCCCCCAGTTGCTCAAGCTATCCTGCTCTAATGATCACCTTTTTATAATTGGAGTAGCTGATTTCCTGACCACAATGGCCTTTGTCTGCTTTATTGGGATTGTTATCTCCTATGTCTACATATTCTCCACAGTTCTCAGGATGCCCTCTGCTGAAAGCAGGTCTAAAGTCTTCTCCACTTGCCTGCCCCATCTTTTTGTTGTCTCATTGTTTCTTTCTACAGGAACCTTTGCATATCTCAACCCAGCCTCAGACACTCCAACTGCTTTAAAATTCTCATTCTCTATCTTTTACACAGTAGTACCTCCAACTCTCAACCCTATTATTTACAGTCTGAGAAATGAGACCATAAAGAATGTTGTAAGAAAAGTATTGTTTAGTACAAAATTTGCTGTTTAGATCATTTCACCCGTTATTTCTGATTGTTTATTTATGAACATGGATGATTTTAGTCATTGGGATTTCTTCAAACTCTATTACTGAAGAATAATGTTTTGTTTTGTTTTCGTGCAGATAACGTTATATAATCATGTCCTTATGGAAGTACATTGTCTTATTTCTTTGCATTTTAGTATTAGTGTTGTTCCTTCATATTAATAACAAATTAAAAGTCTTATAAGATGGATTCACATCGCTTCTCGGCCTTTCAACTAAGATCAAGTGTAAGATGGATTTACTACTTTTTACTTTCTAACATACACATGTAGAAACACTGACTATCTCAGTATAATTCTTAACACTTTTGCAGAGGAAATATCACAAAAATAAAAACACGAAACTAATACTAATAGCCCTGGGTCTACCACCAAGTTATAATTTTAAGTCAAGAATTTATTTCTAAATTTTTTCAAAATTATTTTTGTTTATTAATATACATATTGTTTTAAATTTATATGTCAGTAGATAAATTTGCATATTTTTATTTTTAAATTTTTCCTGAACTACAGTTTATTTATTTATTTATTTATTTATTTAATGTATATGAACATATCTTAGCTGTCCTCAGACACACCAGAGGAGAACATCATATCACATTATAGATGGTTGTGAGCCACCATGTGGTTGCTGGTATTTGAACTCAGGACCTCTGGAAAAGCCATCTCTTAACCATTGTTAAGTTAATGGTCAGTGCTCTTAACCATTGAGCCATCTCTTCAGCCTGACAGTTTTCAATTTATATTAAAATTTATCTGTATATATATATATATATATATATATATATATATCCTCATTCTTCTTATATAAAATATCTTCAATACTTATTGTTAAGTCATTTGATACATGCATTTGTAATTTATCAAGCTTTGTCTATATACTTTTAAAAATAGGATTATTGGATCAAAGTATACAACATTCTCAACTCTCTTAAGTGATGTGACCATATTGCTTTCTACAAATATGTCATTTATGTGTCAATTAATAATGTAGGGCCAAAGCACTTCTAAAACTTGCATAATTTTACTAGTTCATGAAGAATTATGGATTCAGACAGAAACTCAGAGCTGAATGAAATCACGCCCTATGTTGGGAACATTGTGATAAACAGCACTGAAATCTGTTGAGATTTGTATTCCAATAATAATCCTAATCCACCTTTGCAAATTTTTTCAAATGTGTCATAGATCAACAATTCAACCCATTGATAATACTTGTTAATTTTCATATTATTAAAATCTTATATATTTCCTTTTCTTTTTGTAAGATGCTTCATAAGAATGATAATTCTTCATTCTATAGTAGTAGACCAATTCTTAAGTCTCTATTTCTATTGTTCAGGACTTTTTTTTCTATTCAAATTTTGTATATAGTATATTTAGTCTTAGGTTTTGACACCTGTAATAATAAAAGTTAGTCAGTCCATATTTTCAAGATACAACCACAAATGACTAATCACCAGGCCGTTTACCTCCTCAGACATTGGTCTGTTCTATCCATCTGCAGAGGCATGTAAATTACATTTGATTCTTTTTGAGATGCATATTTTCTGAAATACTTGTGCTAGCCTGTTATTTTATCTAGAATACAGATTCAAGACATAGGTTATAGCATTCATTGGTTGCTCCAGCTGGAAACCCCAGCTTAGAGAAAAACAGAAAGAAGAAGCTAAGCAGGAACCGTTTCTACCAAAATTGGTAGGTTAGGTGCTCAGCTTTAGAAAGCAGTGTTCTGGAGTTCAGAATCCTGTCTACGAATCAGTAAATCAGTAGTATGGCAATCATTATCTGAATCTAGTCCTGTGATCTGTGCTGCGCCATTCATAGCCCTGGCTTATCTATTCCAAGCTTGGTTACCTGCTTTCCAAAGAGATCCTGTAACATACCCAGTGTGCTTTTAAAATCCTATTTGATTAAGTGAGAAAAAATAGGGTATGCAGAAGTTAAATAATCAGGTCATCAGCATTTTAAATCTCATATCATTTTTGCCTTCGAAAGAAACCTCAAATCAAATAATAGCTTTATTGTCCTTATGAATAACTTTTATATTTATATAAATAAATGCCTTGAACAATTTAAAAAAAGGGAAAAAAAGATGTGATACAAAAACAAAAGATAGATGACTAATGTTGTCTAATATATAACATTTATAACCTAATAATCCCAGGGTTTGGTGATAGAGTTATCAGTCAAAGGGAGCTGGAAAAATCCTGAGTTTCAATGGGATGTCTTACATTTATTTTTCCACATGTTTCATTATAGTTTCTCAGACTCACACTTAGAAAAAGAAGTGAAATGTTTCTTCAATTTATTTTAAATAAATGTATTTCCCTTAGTTCTCTCTATATCCTGTCTTGCTTCTACATTAAAACATATCTGTTGCATCACTTACACAAACTTAAAGTATTGCTATTTTGAACACATACTTGTTCTGTAAAAATGAAATGAAAGTAGTACTTTTTTGTCTAGGCTGGATTACTCTCAGAAATAGATCCTAGTCTGAGTATAAACAAGTGATGTGGAAGGCACACTGCCTCTCACTTTCTTTCACTTTCCTCAGTTCTAATTTTTAATTATTTGTTTTAATTTTCCAAATCATAATATAGTTATATACTTTCTCCATTTCCTTTCCTCCCTCCAAATCCGTCCATACACTTAACTTTGTACCCAAAATTATTAAACAGAAATTACAAGAATCAGTAATTCATAATATTTTGTGGTTTATTTATTTATTTGGGAGATATATTATTCTCATCTTATATATATATATATTTCCTATTTAAAGAAGCTTTATTGAGCAATGGGAATTTTTCTGCAGAAATCATGAACATACAAAAACATTCCCTTTGGCAAATACTTGAATATGACTCAACAATTTGAGTTTGTTGGAATTAGTATGTACAGTACTTTTTCTGAAATATTGGGTACTGATTTGGTCCTCATTTTGTTTGATTACATAAGTCACAAGTCTTAGGCTATACACGTTTATAAGAGATGAAACTTACACAATATCACTACATCCAGACAAAAATGTTAATCATTAAACCAATCATCAGTAATATGTAAACTATTGTTATTTCAGTCATCTGGCAATCTTATTATCACACTCACTGTACCATTATCAATATGTAGCACATGTTTATTTTACAATGCCCACATATAACCAAGTTGTGGTACTAACAACTTCATTCAGTGTGTTGTGGTTGTTCTGTTTTATTATTATTTGTTTGTCTCTTGTTGTACCTAACTAGTATATATTGAAAAGCATAATACATACAGGGTCCAGACCTGTCAGCTCATGTTGGCTACAACTTACATTAAGGAGAACATCTATCCACTGTTGATGGGAGTACAAGCTTGTATAGCTGCTATGAAAATCAGTGTGTGGTTCCTAAGGAACTTGAGACTAGATATCCATAAAGATCCAGGTATACAACTCTTGGGCATACCCAAAGGAGCTTAAATCCTACTACAAAGATGGTTTTTCACAGTTGTTTATTGTGACTCTGTTTACAATAACCAGATATTGGAAACTGCCTTGATGATTGTCAATGGATGAATGGATGAAGAAAACATTTACACAATAAAATATTTCTCAGTCATTAAAAAAATGAAATTATAAAATTCACTGGTTAATGGATGGTACTAGAGAAACATCATCCTTAGTAATGTAATCCAGACGTCAAGACACAAATATAGCATGGTACATATCATCTTATATGTAGATTATACCTGTTAAGTTATTAATAAGCAGGCTACAATCCATATAACCACAGAAGTTGGGTAAAGAGTAAGGGACTAGGGATCTCCTTAAGTAGGAAAAATACAATAGATAATACTTGTGAGTGGATATGGAGGGCACCGGCACAGTAGGATCAAACAAGGAAAAGAAGGGAAAGGATGGTGAGGGAGAAAATGCAAGAAGGAACAGCTAAAACTATGGGTGGTATGGAAACCTAATATAGTAGAAGCTTCCTAAAATATAATCATAGATGAAGATAATAAAATTGGCAACTAACAAGGGGATGGAGACCATCTGTCATCCCCAGATGGAGCTTCTAGTACCATGAATGGGTTACATTAATAAAGTTTCACCCAAATATACAAATGTTTGTGGTACTAGAAAGTACTCTAAAGAGTTTGCAGAGAAGAAAGACAAACACCATTCCATATACAAACTCTTCTATATACAATGGTGATCTACATGTAAAATACATCGATACAATGTTGGCATCTATGTCATGGGAGTAATCAACCAATATTCACTTGGAACCAAGGTCCATTCCATGAGATGGAACCTATCCCTGACCTTTCTTGAATGGCCAAGAACCTGAAACTAGATGGGCCATGATTGTAGAGAAAAACCTAATACTACTAAATGAAGATAGCAATAAAATTACTCCTCATCTTGTAATATTCACGGATTAGTGCCTTGCTCATTCATCATCAGAGAAGTTTCTACCTGCTATGGGAACAAATACAGAGGTTTACAACTAAACAGTGTGCAGAGAATGAAAGATTTAGAAACACCCAATCCTAAGTGGGATAGCTCTATCAAATCTCTTCCCTCAGGGCTAAGAGAATTCTCCAAAAGAGGAGGCAAACAGAGTTTAAGAGCCAGAGTGGATAAAAGAATGTAAGAGCCAGGGGGATGGAGGCCAGTAAGAACATGAGGCCTTTTAAATACAGGAGTACAAAACCATATATGAACTCCCAGAGACTGTGGTAACATGCCAAGGGCCTGCACAGGTGTACCAGATTGGGTCCCAGCATTAAGAAGTGGACATAGTTCCCACCCATAACACAGAAACAAAAATGCAAATGTAATGTTAGCTTTGTCCAAAGGAGTCTCATTCTTATTTATTTATTTATTTATTTATTTATTTATTATTGAATATATTCTTCATTTACATTTCAAGTGTTATTCCCTTTCCTGGTTTCCCCTCCTCCCAGAAAATCCCCAACCCATCCTCCCTCCCCCTGCCTCCACAAGGAGTCTCACTATTAAGGGCAGATCCCACACTCAGTAGGAGATGGCCAACATTTAAAAAACAAAAACAAAATAACAACAACAGCAAAATCCCACTGATACTATGAATTATATTCGGCTATGCTTGCAGGTAGGAATCTAGCATAACTGTCATCTGAGAATCTTCATGCAGCAAATGGTGGAAACAGATGCACAGACCCACAGCCAGATATTAGGCAGGGCTCAGGGAGTCTTGTAGAAGAGTCAGAAAGATTGAGGAAGCCACAAGGGTGAAGGACACCGTAAGAAGACCTACAGAACCAACTAACCTGGGCCAATGAGGGCTTACAGAGACTGAACCACCAACCAAATTTCACACATGGACTGGATGTAGGCTCCCTATACTTATGTAGCAGATGTGCAGCTGGTTCTTCATGCCAGTCCCCTAACAACTAGAGCTTGGACTATCTCTGACTCAGACTCTGTAGCTGGGCTACCCAGCCTGGCCTTAGTGAGAGAGGATGCACTTACTCATGAGGCAAGCTTGTTTGTTTTGCTTTATATTACATTATTATTATTACTATTTACTACTAATACTACTACTAATCATTTAGATGCCTGTTTTTTCTAATGAGAGACAGAGTGTGGATCTGTATTGGAGGGGAGGTGAAAAGGAACATGGAGGCATTGGGAAAGGGGATACTATAATCACAATATATTATAATCTGCTTTAGTCCATTCTTTTTTTGTATATAGGCTAATAATATTTATATGTTAGTTTTGTGCCCTGCTACTTTGCTGCAAATGCTTATCAGCTGTAGAAATTTCCTGGTGAAACTTTCAGGGTCACTTGTATTTACAATTATATCATCTGAAAATAAAGAAACTTTAACTTCTTTCCTTCCTATTTGTCTCTCCTAGGTCTCCTTCAGTTGTCTTACTGTTCTTGTTAAGATTGCCAATACTATATTGAAAACATCTGCAAAGAGTGGCCAACCTTGTGTTTTTAGTGAAATTTCTTTGAATTTCTCTCCATTTAAGTTGATCCTGACTGAGGGCTTCATGTAAACTGCCATTGTTGCACTTTAGCTAAGTATTTTCAAGACCTATGGTGGTAGGGTTGCTGGGCTCTAGCAAAGACATTTTGTGCTGGCTATTTGACTCTGGTTTTACTCTGATATCTAAACATGTAAATTTGGGCTGATTATGATTGCAAGTGTTTATATCTTGTCTTTCTTGGTTTCTGTTGCCTTCACTAAATCTTAGGAGCATGTGGTTGCTGTGGGTTGTCTAATACAGAGTATTAGGTGGGGGCCCTGTGGATACCCAGATAGAATTTGTTTCTGCGTGTTGGGAGCTGATAAGAAGGAAGGGAGATAGGCTGGGAGAGTGGAGGGTTAGGGTTAGGGTTAGGGTTGAGAAGATCCAAAGGAAGAAAATGGGTCTACCCCAAGGGTCTGTGATGTCCCTGTGGAATGAAAGGAGATAGGGTAGAGTAGGCAGGCCCCGGCGTGTGGTCTGCTTCATAATGGGGATGAGATTGAAGAATTGGACATTGAGGGCAGGAAGAAAAGTGAAGATAACTTACATGAATCCCTTACCAGTGTGGTCAATGGGTTTCCATGGTGAGATCAGCTTGTGTGTTGGTGGGTCAGACAAAAAGATCAAGTGAGGAAGGAAGGCGATAGGAGATCTGCTTACTCCCTTTGGATTTAGGACAGAAAGAAAGGAGATGCCTCAGCAGATTGTTTGTTACAAAGCTGGGCTAAAACTGGGAAACTTAAAGTACAGGAAGATAAGGAGAATAAAGACTGCTCACCCGTTTTCCTTGATGATGTGACCAGTGGGTTCCCAGGAATATCTGTCATCGGTAATCTTAATTGTCCATTTGACTGGATTAAGGACCACCATTAAAACAAAGAAAAGAAAAAGAAAAGAAAAGAGAAAAGAAAGACCTCTACATGTGCCATAAAAGTATTTTCAGAAAGATTGAACTGAGGAGAGATGTATTCTAGAGGTAGGTGGCACCATCCCAAATGCTGGCCCTAGGGTGAATGAAAAAAATGAACTTATATGTGCTTATGATATTATGCATAATGTTTGAAGTATATAGCTGCTTTGTTAAATTACCAAATCCACCAAATCCATTAGCATCTGTACTGCCTCACGTATTTATGATATAAGCTTCCACTCCAGTATTTTGAATAATCCAGTACATCGCTGTGCACAACAGTGAGTACACTTTGCATTACACTCATGAACTTGCAAACTTTCTACCTGAAGCTTTGCATCCTTTGACCAGCGTCTCTACAATACGTCCTCTAACCAGTATAGCCTATAGTAATTAAACTGCATTTTTATCATCTACAAATTAACTTCCACCAGTGAAGAAGATGTTGTGATATTTACCCCTCTTTAGCAGATCTATTTCACTTAATGTCACAGCCTCTGGATGCATCTCTATTGTGACAAATAGTAGGGTTTCTTTCTGCTTTACACATGGATAGTATTCTGTTATATATACATAGTATGTTTCACTTACTCATTCATTTTGTGATCACAAATTTATGATATATATATATATATACATTATGCCAATATATAAATTTAATTTATATATTGACAGTAATAAACAACACTGCATATATATACATATATATGATATGTAATATAATAATTTTCTTCTTTTTATATAATATACCTCCTTTGAATTCATACACCCAGTAATGAGATAGATGAATCAAATGGAATTTCTAGTTTTAAATTTTAGGGAACTCCCATGCTGGTTTTCAGAATTGTTATTCAAATTTAGATTGTTGCAAACCGTTATCATAACCAAAGTAATGTATATTTCCTCTCAAAGTTCCCTGTGGTGTGTGTGTGTGTGTGTGTGTGTGTGTGTGTGTGTGTGTGTGTGTGAAGAAGACTTAATGTGAACTCCACCTTCTAAATAAACTGTGACATCCATAGTACTCTATAGTTGACTACCAGTGCTGGGTGCTACACAAACATCTAGAGCTTATTCTTCACAACAGAAAAGTTATACATACAAGAAAACATTTCTTCATTTCATTCCCTTGTCCTGGACATCACTATTGCACTCTCTGACATTAAATGACATATTGCTAATATCAATGTACATTGAATTTTACTATTATAGATGTCTTCCTTCTTTCTGTGGAATTGCATAGCATTTGTTCCTTAAAGATTAGTTCATTTCTTTAGCATATTTTATTCATGTTTTGAGAAATAGCATGAATCTCTTTCTTAATGACTGATTACATTTTCAAGCTAAGAACTGAAATATTACATTGTTTTTGCTGCTTGAAAATGGACAGCATAGAAAAAGATGCATAATAGTGGTGACTGCATTCACAACTTCTTGTTTTTGCCAGGTGTCTCTTCTTATCCAAGGTAAATATGGATGCATTTGATTATGGGTTGAGTGGGACAGTAGCAGGAATTGTTCTGAGATCTGGGTAAACTACTCAATGTACCAGAACTATCCACTGAATCAACTAACCTTAAACCAAGTTATAATACTTAGTCATATTATCTTAATGGATTGATTTAAAAATTACTCAAAAGCTCAGTAAGAGATTTTCTACACTGCTTTGAGTTTTACTTATATTATACTTGTTCATCTCCTTACAAATTGGAAGCTTGTCCTAATGGGATGGGGAGGTTGCAACAGTCAGAAAACATTAAAATTTTGAATTATGAGTTTTAAGCCAAACCAGATCAGTTTTAATAAAATTTAATAAATTAAATAATTTTACTACTCATAAAATGCATTTTAAGGTTGAAAACTGAAAGAGTGGGTTGTATAACAAGTTAGTAATTTAAGAATGTTCAGATACAATGTAACTATGCTGTGTAAAATCCTTACTTGCACTTATAATTTAGGATATTTAATAGATATTTTTATATAGCTTAGAAAGTAAAGCATAAATATACAGAGAAATATGCACTAAAACTATCTTTCTCTCATCTTTTGCCACCTCCACTGATTTTCTCCAAAAGAACATTGTCACTAGTTTCTAGATTAATAAAAGTAAGGGGCTTTAAAAAATGCTCAACTTCATTAGTCATTAGGCAAATGCAAATCAAAACAACCCTGAGATTTCACCTTACACCAGTCAGAATGGCTAAGATTAAAAATTCAGGAGACAGCAGGTGTTGGCGAGGATGTGGAGAAAGAGGAACACTCCTCCACTGCTGGTGGGGTTGCAAATTGGTACAACAACTCTGGAAATCAGTCTGGTGGTTCCTCCCAAAACTGGGCACCTCACTTCCAGAAGATCTTGCTATACCACTCCTGGGCATATACCCAAAAGATTCCCCAGCATGTAATAAGGATACATGTTCCACTATGTTCATAGCAGCCCTATTTATAATTGCCAGAAGCTGGAAAGAACTCAGGTATCCCTCAACAGAAGAGTGGATGCAAAAAATGTGGTATATCTACACAATGGAGTTCTATTCAGCCATTAGAAACAATGAATTCATGAAATTCTTAGGCAAATGGATGGAGCTGGAGAACATCATACTAAGTGAGGTAACCCAGACTCAAAAGATGAATCATGGTATGCACTCACTAATAAGTGGATATTAACCTAGAAAACTGGATTACCCAAAACATAATCCACACATCAAATGAGGTACAAGAGGAACGGAGGAGTGACCCCTTGTTCTGGAAAGACTCAGTGAAGCAGTATAGGGCAAAACCAGAATGGGGAAGTGGGAAGGGGTGGGTGGGAGGACAGGGGGACAGAAGGGGGCTTATGGGACTTTCAGGGAGTGGGGGGCTAGAAAAGGGGAAACTGTTGGAAATGTAAATAAAAAATATATTGAATAAAAAAAAGAAAACAAAAAAATAAATAAAAGTAGGGGCAGAGTCATAGGGATGAATTTGGCTCTTTCAAATGCAACGACAATAGAATTGCTGTAGCAGAGCAGCTGAACTCTGAGTTTACAACTAAATGTTCCTGTGAAGGAGAAAGACATCATCACTGTCCTTTTCTCAAATAACTTCTATATCCTGGAATATCACTTTATAGGTTATTCAGAGAAATATTCATTGTTTGTGGGCAGGATTAATCTAATAAGATAAACCAAATTAATAATTCTATTGCATATGTCTGCATGTGTTTGTAAATTTATACAGCATTTAGGTGTATCTAAAAATATAAATGGTTTACAACATGCATCTGTATTTTTGAAGTAGTACAAAAATTACTTTGGATTATTAAGTAACAAATATTAGAAATAAGGCTGTGAGGTCACAAAAAATAAAACTATAACAGTAAACTGTAGGAAAGAAAAAATGTCACAATGTAGGACTGAGATACAATTTTAATTCTTCAGTGTGATACTGAATTATTATTGTACTTGCATTATTATTTGTACTTGAATTAGAACTTAAAACATGATCACTAATACTGTTTATGAACTTGATAGGCTTTGCCTAAGGAGACAAGATGCTGGGCACACATGTAAGAAGTTATTTTGATTAAGTTAATTGAGAGGGGAGGACTCACCCTAAAAAGGGCAGTACCATTCCCTGGGTTGGGTCTTGGAACCCGAGAAATAAGGAAGTGAGGTGGCACAATATTTCATCACTTTCTGCTTCTGATATAGATACAATGAACACGAATGCTCCAAAGGTCCACCACCATGATTTCATGAACAAGATAAACTATAGCCTGCAACTGTGGCCAAATGTAATTTTCTGTGATGATTAATCCTGGTTGATAACTTCAACTGTATCTGGAATTAAGTTAATTTACTGTTTTCAAGTTTATCTAACCTGCCTCTGATGGTGTCATCCTTTGCTAACATCAAAACCCAGCCTCTTTGGCCTTCCAACATGAACTGAAGATATTTGAACCTCCAGGAATCCCCAGTGCCAGACTGAGACTACTGAGACATCCCTCTCACAGCCTCCTGAACTGAGCATCTAGCAAGCTCAGCCTTTCTAGTGTGAAGATAGCCATTGTTGGACTACTCTCACCACACCATGTAAACCAAGCTAATAACCTTTTTCAACAGATATGTTTCTAAGATTTCTGACTAGCATATCTTCCTTCTTTAAGAAGCTCTTTTCAGGGTATCTTATTACAGTAATAGGAAATAATTATGGCATAATTGTTGTAACAATTCTTTAGTCTATCTAAGTAACACACTGAATACAAAAAATGAATAAGAAAATAAATGCATGTACACATTTGCATACACACACATATATATAACTTGTTCATTTGGTATAGTGATACATACATATATTTACACACACATCTATATACATGTATGTATTTTCTACCAATAAGATTTCAATTTATATTCATTCTGGGATTGTAACCTTAATGAAAAAGTAAACTGCTTTGTGGTTTCTTTTTCTCCTTTTTTCAACAGAAATGACTTTCATGTACAATAGACTGTAGGTTTGTGCACAGCCACCTATTTTTTTCTCTAAGGAGAACTTGAACTTTCTGAAAGTTTATCTCACTATCATTATTAAGTGGCTCATCCCCAAAGGCCTCTTCTGCGAGTAATTGCTGAAACTATAAAGCAAACTAGAGACAGAGGCAACAAGGGCTACTTAGCAAGAAGGCTGCCCTTGGAGAGAACTCTGGGGATGATTAACATGTGACCTGTTGAATTGCCTTCCTCTTCAGAGGAAAGTTTTGAACCTCAGCAATTATGCATTTGCTGACCTTATTAAAACATTTATAGCACTTTAATAACATGATTGTCTGAGAGCATCCTAATGAGCCCCCAAGGGAACCACTGGTAGAACAAAACTTTTTCTACAAGAGCAGATTTCCAGGGGACCATTTCTAATTGCAGGAAAAGTGAAAACTGAAAGCTCTAATCAGCTGTGGTTTGCTCTGTGCACATTATTTCCCAGTACAAATGTCAAAAAATATAGGCTCTCCAGGAAGATTAGCAGTGTCTTAGGAGGACTGTGCTGGTGACCGCCACTTTAAACTAGAACAAAGGATTCAAATTCCAAATTGCTTAATTCTTTGTTTTGTGTTTAAATAGGTTAAATTAATACAGTAATATTAATATAAAATAAATTAATGTAACAAAAATATTTATAATATATGTATTCAGTTTTGTAATATTTTAATATTTCATTAAGCAATGATCAGCCACGTGGTTATGGTGTATGTCCTTAATCCAGCACTCAGGTGGCAGAGACAGGCAGATCTTTGAGTTTAAGGCCATCCTGGTCTACAGAGAGAATTCCAGGACAACCAGGGCTACACAGTGAAACCCTACCTCAAGAGCCAAGCAAACAAAACAAAACAAAAAACAAGCTAATAATCTCTTTTTATAACCTTCAATATAGAGTATAAATGCTAAGACTACAGATTTTTAATAAGATTTTATGCATGTAGACAATGCCTCCCTACTCATTAGGAGTGTGACCAAAGGAAACAACTCTGACCTGAGTAACAATTCTAGAATTCAACTGTTTATCAGTAATGATGACAGTTGTAGGACCTCCCTGCTGCTATAAATGTTAAATGGGTTGAAATATGAGCTAACCATAATAAGTAGAGTCACAAATAATGAATGTTCTAGAAGCAACTGACATTAGTCAGCTAACACAATAACTATGTATTGTTTTCCAAAATAATAATAAAATAATAATAATAATAATCATTATTATTCTTATTATTAATTTTGGTTTTTCAGGATAGGGTTTCTCTGTGTAGCCCTGGCTGTCCTGGAACTCATTTTGTACACCAAGCTGGCCTCAAACTCAGAAATCCGCCTGCCTCTGCCTCCCAAGTGCTGGGACTAAAGGCATACACCAACACTGCCCAGCCACAAAATTATTTTTTAAATTATTTTTGATCTTTATTTTCCCTTTCAGTTCGATCATTTTACAAAAAGAAAGCCATTACAGAAATTGTGCTGGTATTTATTTATATTTTATCTAACTGAAAATGTCTTCCATCTGCCAGTCTAATCAGTTAGTGTGTCCAGTGCCTATTCTCATAGCTGTTTATGTGACCAGTGATGTCAATCCCTTTTGTGTCCACAGAGATTTAAAACAGGATGAGAAACTACATCTGAGAAAAGTAACCACTGGCTATTTTATTTCATTTAAAGGTTTAAAATATAAAAATATATTACTGCTCTAATTACTGATAACACAAATACACTTAGTCTGACTATTCCACAGTATGCAGGCATAAAGCCCAAGCAACCTAAAGAACATGCTAGAGCAAGTTGGAAAGTGTACATGAGCAGTCAAATCGAGGAAAACCACAAGTTTAAAGAACCACCAGAGGTTTCTATCCTCTCTCAGAACAAGAGCTAACACAACCAGAATAACAATAACATCACAATTCACTCTACAACAGAGGGAGAGACAATTCTATAAGAGACCTCTGAGTTACAGAACATGTAAAGTAATTCTTATACTCTGAAGCCGGAAGACAGAAGCCAAAATGTGTACCTGCGATGGTTTCCTTGAAACCGAACCAGGGTACAAATGAGTGTGCATGTGAGGCAGTGGGTATTTTAGGATATTGGCTCACTTGATTATAGAGGTTGACTTCAAAATCACAGAGCAATAAATAAGAGACCCCAAAAAGAGTTGATGTTGCAAGACATGTCCAAAGGCTCTCGGGCTAAACACGAAGGGGAAAAGGTATTGTTGGCATTTAGTATAGGCTCCGCCCCACAGTTACCTGGCAACTGCCAGGTATGCCTAACTCACTATAAAAGGGGCTGCTTGCCTGTCCTCTCTCTCTGGCTCTCTTGCTCTTGCTCTCTCTTTTTGCTCCTGCTCCCCCTCTCTTTTCATTTGCTCATGACCAGACTTTACTCCTTTATTCTCTTTCTCTTTCTCTCTCTCTCTCTCTCTCTCTCTCTCTCTCTCTCTCTCTCTCTCTCTCACTCACTCTTTCTCTCTCCCTCTCTCTCGTCTCTCAACTTCTTTCTCCATGCCCTGAAAATAACTCTATTATATACTATATTGTCTATTCTATATTATATTCTAAACTCTATTCTATACTATATTATGTGGTGGATCCCTCAGGGGAAAGGGATGCCTCAGCATAGACCCACAGATGCACCCACTCTCTTCCATCTTACCATGCCCCCACCAAACATCTTCCTTCCTTTTCTATCTTTTTATAAAACACAACAGGTATTACAATTCAAATTCCATTATTTTTCTTCATTGTGTTTTATTGTTGTTGTTTTGTTTCCCAGCCCATCCAATTTCATGGTAGCAGCAGCATGGGTGTAAGGGGAACAGTACTCAAGGAGCAGCAACTGTGAGTTCAAAATATAGAGCTACATGTCTATTATAGAGGAGGTGAAGAAAGCATAGCCCCTCCCCTCTCTCTCTTCTATCTGCCCTACACAAATTATTTCTGCCAATTTCTTATCATGGAAGGTCGTTCCATCATCTACTGTCTTCTTTTTTTTCAGTGTCTTAAAGCTTTCTTTGTCTATCCCCTTGGTTAGGTTTATTGACATATTTCATGAGAGAACTGGGAAAACAAAGAGGATATAAAATGTCCATCATGCCCAGCACAATAAACCAGCAAATTCCTAATGTTAATAAAGAATTAAAAGAATGAAAAATAATACAACCAACCACAAAAAACTACGAGCAAAATTAAAGGAATTACTAAGCATCTCTAAAAATAACTCTAATTGTAGTTTGCCTTAAGTCTCCAATTAAAAGATGCAGATTAGGTGACTACATTAAGAAATAAGATCCAGTTATTTGCTGTCTCCAAGAAATGACCATCACTGCAAAAGATCCCATAGATAAGAGGTAAAGAATGAAAGCCAATTAAGCAGGCAAATGGAAGCCAAGATGATGTAGCAATTATGCTAACTGATAAGGTAGAATTCAAACCAAAGTTGATCTGAATAAATAAAAAAGCCAAAAAAAATATAAGGAATTAATGAAAAGTATATCAGAAGGCACATAAATAAGAACCAAATAGTGAAACTTCCTTACTTCAGAAATCAACACAAGCAGATATAGGCTATATAGATCTGGGTGTGGTGTCACACACCTGAAAACCCCAGAGTATCTAGGCAGAGGCAAAAAAAAAAAAAAAAAAAAGATGCTGCAAGTTAAAGACCAGCTTGGGCCCCATAACAAGATCCATCTCAATGCACAAAACAAAGTGGAGTCACTGCTGGGTTCTATGAGATCATAAGAGAAGAGCTGGCCATCTTCTCTCCAGTGACTGAGCAGGTGAGTACAGCCAGGAGTGCAGGGAACAGAGGAATGCCAGAACAGCTTGGACAGGGTTTGTTCAGGCTCCACCTGCACCCAGGAGTACCACAGCACTCTGTGCCAGGGGAGAGCCAGTCACCCAGGAGTGCTGAGACAGGCTTGCAGGCACACAGGAAGGACAAACAACAGTCAGAGACAGCAGGACCAACTAACACCAGAGCTAACCAGATGGCAAAAGGCGAACATAGGAACATTACCAATAGAAATCAAGGCAATATGGCATCATCCAAACCAAATTTTCCCACAACAGCAAGTCCTGGACACTCCAACACACTAGAAAAGCAAGATTTTGATTTAAAAGTCATAGCTCATAATGCTGATAGACAGCTTCGAGAAGGACATAAATAACTCTCTTAAAGAAATGCAGGAGAACACAAGTAAACAGAGAGATGCTCTTAAAGAATTACAGGAAAGCACAACAAAACAGGTAAAGGAATTGAACAAAACCAGGATCTAAAAATGGAAGTAGAAACAATAAAGAAATCACAAAGGGAAACAACTCTGGACATAGAAAACCTAGGAAAGAAATCATGAGTCATGGATGCAAGCATCAACAACACAATACATAAGATAGAAGAGAGAATCTCAGATGCAGAAGATACCATAGAAAACATTGACAAAGAAAATGCAAAATGCAAAAAGTTCCTGACTGAAACCATACAGGAAATCCAGGACAAAATAAGAAGACCAAACCTGAAGATTATAGGTATAGAAGAGAATGAAGATTTCCAACTTAAAGGGCCAGTAAATGTCTTCAATAAAATTATGGAAGAAAATATCCCTAACCTAATGAAAGAGACGCCCAGGAACATACAAGAAGCTTACAGAACTCCAAAGAGATTAGACCAGAAAAGAAATTTCTCCTGTCACATAATAATTAAAACACCAAATGCATGAAACAAAAAAAGAATAATAAAAGCAGTAACAAAAAAAGGACAAGTAACATATAAAGGCAGACCTATCAGAATTACACCAGACTTCCCACCAGAGATTATGAAAGCCAGAAGAGCCTGGCTACTCCAAGAGCCTGGGCAGATGTCATACAGACCCTAAGGGAACACAAATGCCAACACAGGCTATAATACCCAGCAAATCTCTCCATTACCATAGATGGAGAAACCAAGGTATTACATGATAAAAACAAATTTATACAATATCTTTCCACAAGTCCAGCCCTTCAAAGGATAATGAATGGAAAACACCAACAAAAGGAGGGAAAATACACACTAGAAAGGCAAGAAATTAATCTTCTTTTAACAAACCAAAAAGAAGAGAGACACACAAACATAATTCCACCTCTAATAACAAAAATAACAGGAAGCAACAATCACTTCTTCTTAATATCTCTTAATGCCAATGGACTCAATTCTCCAATAAAAAGACATAGACAAAAGCAGGACCCAGAACCAGGCAGTGGTGGCACACGCCTTTAATCCCAGCACTTGGGAGGCAGAGGCAGGCAGATTTCTGAGTTCGAGGCCAGCCTGGTCTACAGAGTGAGTTCCAGGACAGCCAGGGCTATACAGAGAAACCCTGTCTCGAAAAACCAAAAAAGTACAAAAAAAAACAAAAAACAAAAAAACAAAACAAAACCCAAAAGTAGGACCCAACATTTTGCTGCATACAGGAAACCCTCCGCAGGCACAAAAACAGACATTTCCTCAATGTAAAAGGCTAGAAAACAATTTTCCAAGCAATTGATCCCAAGAAACAAGCTGGTGTAGCCTTCCTAATATCGAATAAAATCAACTTTCAACCTAATGTAATCAAAAAAGATAAGGAAAGACACTTCTTACTTATCAAAGGAAAAATCTACCAAGATAAACTCTCAATTCTGAACATATATCTCCAAATACAAGGGCACAAACAATCATAAAAGAAACTTTACTAAAGCTCAAAGCACACATTGCATCTCACACAATATTAGTGGGAGACTTCGACACTACACTCACATCAATGGACAGATCAGGGAAACGCAAATTAAACAGAGAAACAGTGAAACTAACAAATTATGAACAAAATGGACTTAATAGATATAGAACATTTTATCCTAAAAAAAAGGGGAATATACCCTCTTCTTAGCACCTCACAGTACTTCCTCCAAAATTGACCATATACTCCGTCACAAAGCAGACCTCAGCAGATTTTAGAAGATTGAAATAATTTCATGTACCCTATCATATCACCACAGACTAAGGCTGCTCTTAATAACAACAAAAACAACAGAAAGCCCACATACACATGGAAACTGAACAATGTACCCAACAATAACTTGGTCAAGGAAGAAATAAAGAAAGTAATTAAAAGACATTTTAGAATTTAATGAAAGCAAAGGCAAAACATACCCAAACTTATGGGACACACAAAAAAAGCAGTGTTAAGAAGAAAACTCATAACTCTGAGTGCCTCCAAAAAGAAACAGGAAAGAGAATACACTAACAGCTTAACAGCACAACTGAAGTGTCTAGAAGAAAAAGAAACAAATACACCCAAGGGCAGAAGATAATCACACCCAGGGCTGAAATCCACCAAGTAGAAACAACAAACTATACATAGAATCAACCAAATCAGGAGTTGGTTCTTTGAAAAAACCAACAAGATAGATAACCCCTTAGCCAAACTAACCAGAGGGCACAGAGACAGTATCCAAATCAACAAAATCTGAAATGAAAAGGGAGACATAACAACAGATACTGAGGAAGTCAAAAAATAATCAGATCCTACTACAAAATCCTATACTCAACAAAAGTGGAAAATCTAGATGAAATGGACAATTTTCTAGACAGATACCAGGTACCAAAGTTAAATCACGATCAGATAAATGATCTAAACAATCCCATAACCCCTAAAGAAGTAGAAGCAGTCATTAATAGTCTCCCACCCACCCCCAAAAAAACCCGGACCTAGAATGGCTTAATGCAGAGTTCTATCAGACCTTCAAAAGAAGACCTAATACAAATACTCTTCAATCTATTCCACCAAATAGAAACAGAGGGAACACTACCCAGTTCATTTTATGAAGCCACCATTACTCTGATATTGTGATGGTTTGTATATGCTTGTCCCAGGGAATGGCACTATTAGAAGCTGTGGCCTTGTTGGAGGAAGTGTGTCAATGTGGAGTTGGGCTTAGAGATCTTCTTCCTAGATACCGGAGGATTCCCAGTCTGTTCCTGGCTTCCTTTGGATAAAGATGTAGAACCCTCAGCTCCTCCATCCTGGATGCTGCCATGCTCTGCCTTGATGACAATGGGCTGAACCTCTGAACCTGTAAGCCAGCCCCAATTAAATGTCTTTTATAAAAGTTGCATTGGTCATGGTGTCTGTACACAGTAGTAAAACCCTCGCTAAGACAGAAGTTGGTACTGGGAGTGGGATATTGTGTGATAGACCTGACCATGCTTTTGTTTGGAAGAATGTGGATTTTGGGACTTTGGATTTGGAAAGCTATGGAATGCTTTAAGTGGGTCTTAATGGGCCCACTAGTAGGAATATGGAAGACGGTGATGCTGAGGGTCATTTGAACTATGTAGGCCTGATGGCCCAAGAGGTTTCAGTGGAAACTAAAAAAATTTCAATATTTGGCCAAGAGACTGTTTTTGTGATGTTTTGGTAAAAACCATGGCTGCTTTTTGCCATTGTCTGAAGAGACTGCCTAAGGCGAAGGTAAAGAGATTTATATTAATTGCATCTACAAAGGAAGTCTCAAAAAAGCCCAACAGAGACATTGTTCTCTGGTTAAGTCTGATGAAGAACATTTTGAACAAACATGGCAAACTGAGAAAGGAAAAGTACAAAATATATAGTATGAGTATTAAAGGGGCTCCAGGAAATGAAATGGAGCTGAATTCAAGGATATTAAGTTGGATTATGGGAGTGATGATGTTGGGGCCAGATTCCACCCAGCTAAATTTGGGTCCAGGCAAGGTAGCCTTTAATCCCTGGAGGCAAATATAAACAGATCTCCCGAGTTCAAGGACAGCCTAGAACAGAGCAAATTCTAGGTGAAGAAAAACTTATTTCCAGGCTTGGTGGATCACACCTTTAATCCCAGTGCTTAGGAGACAGGCATACAAATCTCTAAGTTCAAAGTCAGTTTATGGAGCAAGATCCAGGACAGCCAAGTTAGGCAGTGAAGGAGTTGGGAATAAAAGGAAGCTAGTGATAATGTAATAGAACAAGGGGGCCAATGTTCCAGCTCCTGCAAGCAGCAGAACTCAGCAACTTCAGCCATGTGTCTCAAACTTTGTATTCAAGAGGAGAAGACTACTGGGACAATTGATGCTGCTTAGCTGGAGTTAAGAAATTAGTGGTGATTAAGAAGAGACCAGCATCACTTAGGTGAAGTATTCTGGGAAGTGTTTTTGAGAGGACAAAAAAGTTGTATTCCAGAGATAGCCAAGGTTGTACCTCATACTGTAGCTATACTTGGTAATGTGTAAGAATCATCCAGGTGATACTGGTTTTGAAGGAATCATGAAGAACAGCTGAGGCTTGACACTGTGAGAGTCCATGCAAGATTATTGGTGAAAGTGCAGCCTCAGTTGTAGTTGCCAGCCCAAAGGAGTTGAGGTTTGGTACCATGAAGAGAGCCTATGAGAGGCTTTGGTGGAGCACAGTTGCAATGGAAGACCCCAACATATTGGAGATGCCAGTACCATGGGATGACCACCAAGAACAGCAGTGGCAGCAGAGTGGATCATCCTGAACTTAGAATGCTACATAGTGTACAGAGCCATATTGGGGCAGTCATGCACATGGTTTGAGTTTGACTTTGGTCAAGGACAATCCCTGGCTTCGGGCAGGAATCTGCCTTTAGGACATAATAGGGAAGTAGGTTAAAGCAGGAATTTTTATTCTAGGGTGGAGAAGCTCAGTGAAGGTTAAGTTCATTGTTCCTCCAGGTCTAGGAATTCCTGAATTAAGCAGGTGACCCACCCAGCTGCCGGAGCAGTCAAGACAAGGACCTCCAAGAGAAGCTAGACAACTTCTACCGGAACTCAGCCTGGAGTCTGGGGGAAGGGTTTACCCAAACTGTTAAAAGGTCTGGCGCCATTAAAGTTTCCAGCTTTGATCAGTGAATATTGTCTTGGCCATTTTTCTTTTCGGCCCTTCCCTATTCATCCCTCAGCATCTGTTCCAGAAACCCACTTCGTAATAGCTGAAGGCAGCTATGGAATCCAACACATAGAGCAGAGCTGGAGAAGTGACACCAGCTCTTTGGAGAGGAGATGATGTGTGGATCTCAAACACTGGAAGAGAAGCTGTGACTCTGAAATTGACTTCGGGACACCAAGATATTAAAGATGCGGGAGCCACAGGATACATGCCAAGACAAGCTGCTAATAGGGAGTGGAACAAGTCCAGGAGAAAGAACCTTGTTGCAGTCAACAAAGATGAGAAAGGAGTTGAAGATCTGAAGACTGCTTAGCCATCAGATATGGAAATGCAGAGTTTGGAATTTGCCCAGATGGTTTCCTGTCTTGCTTTGGGGATTACAGTGACTGGATGAATCTCAGAAGAGACATTGAACTTTAGACTTTTAACACTGTTGAGACTGCTATAGAGTGGGGACTTTTGAATTATAATATTGCATTAAATATATTCTGCATTATGCTGTTTAGTTATGGCCTCCATAGACTCATGTTTGAACAAGTCTATGGGGGCCAGGGAGTGGAATGTGATGGTTTGTATATGCTTGTCCCAGGGAGTAGCACTATTAGAAGGTGTGGCCTTGTTGGAGGAAGTGCACCAATATGGGGTTGGGTTTAAAGATCTTCCTCCTAGATACCCAAGGATTCTCAATCTGTTCCTGGCTTCCTTTGGATAAAGATGCAGAACCCTCAGCTCCTCCTGCACCATGCCTGCCTGGATGCTGCCATGTTTCTGCCTTGATGATAATGGGCTGAACCTCTGAACATGTAAGCCAGCCCCAATTAAATGTTGTCTTTTATAAATGTTGCATTGGTCATGGTGTATGTACACAGCAGTAAAACCCTAAGACAGATACCTAAACTACCAAAGACCCAACAAAGAAAGGGAACTTTAGACCAATTTCCCTTCTGAATATCGATTCAAAAATATTCAGTAAAATTCTTGCCAACTAAATCCAAGAACACATCAAAACGATGATCCACCATGATCAAATAGGCGTCATCCCAGGGATGCAGGAATGGTTCAATATATGGAAATCCATCAATGTAATCCACTATATAAACAAACTCAAAGGAAAAAAGCCACATGATCATTTCATTAGATGCTTAGAAAGCATTTGACAAAATCCAACACCTCTTCATGATAAAAGTCTTGGAAAGATAAGGAATTCAAGGCACATACATAAACATAGTAAAAGCAATATACAGCAAACCAGTAGCCAACATCAAACTAAATGGAGAGAAACTTGAAGCAATCCACTGAAATCAGGGACTAGACAAGGCTGTCCACTCTCTCCCTACCTGTTCAACATATTACTCAGAGGCCGAGCCAGAGTAATTAGACAACAAAAGGAGGTCAAAAGGATCCAAATTGGAAAGGAAGAAGTCAAAGTATCACTATTTGCAGATGATATGATTAAGTGACCCTAAAAATTCCACCAGAGAACTACTAAACCTGATAAACAACTTCAGCAAAGTGGCTGAATACAAAATTAACTCAAACAAACCAGTAGCCTTCCTATACTCAAAGTATAAAGAGGCTGAGAAAGAAATTAGGAAAATGTCACCCTTCATAATAGTCACAAATAATATATAATACTTTGGTGTAACTCTAACCAAGCAAGTGAAAGATCTGTATGACAAGAACTTCAAGTCTCTGAAGAAAGAAATTAAAGAAGATCTCAGAAGATGGAAAGATCTCACATGTGCATGGATTGGCAGGGCTAATATTAGTAAACATGGCCATCTTACCTAAAGCAATCCACAGATTCAATGCAATCCCCATCAAAATTCCAACTCTATTCTTCATAGAGTTAGAAGTAGCAATTTCCAAATTTATCTGGAATAATGAAAGCCCAGGATAGCATAAAATATTCTCAACAATAAAATAACTTCTGGCAGAATCACAATCCCTGACCTAAACCTATACTACAGAGCAATAGTGATAAAACCTGCATGGTATTGGTACAGTGACAGGCAAGTAGATTAATGGAATAGAATTGAAGACCCAGAAATGAACCCTCACACCTATGGTCACTTGATCTTTGACAAAGGAGCTAAAACCTTCCAGTGGAAAAAAGATAGCATTTTCAACAAATGGCTGGGCCACTGGCAGTCAACATATAGAAGGATGCAAATTGATCCATTCTTATCTCTCTGTACAAAGTTCAAGTCAAAGTGGGTCAAGGACCTCCACATAAAACCAGATACACTGAATCTAATAAAAGAGAAAGTGGGGAAGAACCTGGAGCACATGGACTCGGGAAATTTTCCTGAATAGAACACCCATAGCTTATGCTCCTAAATCAAGAATTGACAAATGGGACCTCATAAAATTGCAAAAATTCTGTAAGGCAAATGACACTGTCAATAGGACAAAATGGCAACCAACATATTGGAAAATTATCTTTACCAAACCTACATCTGATAGAGGGCTAATATCCAATATATACAAAGAACTCAAGAAGTTAGACTCCAGAGAGCCAAATAACCCTATTAAAAATGGGGTACAGAGATAAACAAAGAATTTTCAACTGAGGAATACTCGATGGTTGAGAAACACCTAAAGAAATGTTCAACATCCTTAATCATCAGGGAAATACAAATCAAAACAACCCTGAGATTCTACCTCACACCAGACAGAATGGCCAAAATCAAAAACTCAGGGGACAGTAAATGCTGGAGAGGATATGGAGAAAGAGTAACACTCCTCCATTGCTGGTGGGATTGCAAGCTGGTAAAACCACTCTGGAAATTAGTTTGGCAATTCCTCAGAAAATTTGACATAGTATTACCTTAAGGACCCAGATATACCACTCCTGGGCATATACCCAGAAGATCCTTCAACATGCAATAAGGACATGTGTTCCAATATGTTCACAGCAGCTTTATTTATAAGTCAGAAGCTGGAAAGTACCAATATGTCCCTCAACAGAGGAATGGATACAGAAAATGTGGTACTTTTACTCAATGGAGTACTATTCAGCTATTAAAAACAATGAATTCATGAAATTCTTAGGCAAATGGATGGAGCTAGAAAATATCATCCTGAAAGAGGTAACTGCTTCACAAAAGAACACACATGGTATGCAGTACTGATAAGTGCATATTAGTGCAAAAGCTCGGAATACCCAAGATACAACTCACAGACCACATGAAGCTCAAGAAGAAGGAAGACAAAAGTGTGGAAACTTTGATCCTTATTGGAAAGTGGATCAAAATACCCACGGCTCACAGCCAACCAGTAGAATGAGCATGTGGTTCCCAATAGAGCAGCTAGATAAAGAACCCAATGAGTTGAAGAGGTTTGCAGCCCTGCAGGATGAACAATAGTATGTACCAAGTACCCCCCAGAACTCCCAGGGACTAAACCAACAAAAGAGGGACCCATGGCTCCAACTACATATGTAGTAGAAGATGACCATTTCAGACATCAATGAGAGGAAAGGACATTGGTCCCATGAAGGCTTGATTCCCCAGAATAGGGGAATGCAAGTCAGGAAATTGGGGGGGGGGCAAAAAGAAGGGGGGATGGTATAGGAAGTTTTTAGAGGGGTAATGTGAAAAGTAGGTGCCATTAGAAATGTAAATAAAGCAAATATCTAATAATTTAAAAAAGAGAAGCACTAACAACACACTTCCTCAAATTTTTCCATAAAGTAAAAGAATTGGATTGACTCTGTACACTGCTTTTGGTAATATAGTAATTTTCACAATATTATTTCTGCCAGTCTCTAAGCATGGAAGACTGTTCCAATATTTAATGTCTTCTTCACTTTCTTTATATAGCATATTAAAGCTTTACTTCTTAGATGTTGTCTGCTTCCTTGGTCAGGTTTTTCCCTAGCTATACTATTTTTAAGCTATTGCAGTTAAGTCATATTTCTCAATATTTTCTCACCAAGTTTGTTATTGGTATAAATAAAACTATTGTTTCTGTGTATTGATTTTGTATCAGGTAACTTTATTAAAACTGTTTATCATATCTAAATTTTTCTGGTGACTCTGATGGGTATTTTAAGAATACAATCATGTCATTTACAAATAGCCAAAGCTAATTTCTTACTTTTACATTTTTATATACTTTGTACTCTTATTTTATTGTTCAAACCAAAATTTTGATTATTGTATTCAATAGTAGTAGAAAGGTTTGTCATCTTTATCTTATTACAGATGATAGAGATGGTGATCTCAATTCTCTATATGTAGTACAATGTCTATGCATTTGTTATATGTACAGTCTTTATTGTTTTGAAGTATGTTCTGTCTATCCTTAATTTCTTTAAGCCATTTTTCCATGAAGCTGTTGTACATTGGCAAATGCTTGTTCTACATTTCACACAAATTATGTGATTTTTTTTTGCCATTAAGCCTATTGATACTGTATAGTAGGTGTTTGATTTGCACATGGTGATTGTTGGTTTTAAAGGTCAACTTGCCACAACTTAGAATCACCTCAAGAGGAATCCTCAATTGTGGAATTGTCTTGATTGTCTTAATTGGTATGGGAAGGTCTACTTCAAATGTGGGTGACACCTTCTCATGGCAGCCCAGACATAAAAGGAGGCACAGAAGAAGAAAGATGGTTTGCTTTCTACCCACTTGATGTTCCCTTTCACTGCTGGGTTAATTTATCTGCTTGCTACTGCTGCTGATTTCTTTGCTGATGTCAGGACAAGTTTTCCAGTTTTCCAATATGGATAGGGGACCATTGGATCTCCAGGACCCTGACAAATTTCAACTCCAGGACTATTGGGACACCCTTTCTTGGGAACTTTCCCACTCAGTATGAGACAGTCATTATTCAACTACTCCAACTACTCAGGCACCTAGCCTTATAAACTGGGCAACAACCGAGTGCTGAGACTTTTAGGCATGAGACTGCTGTTGCTGAACAATTTAGCCATAGTGTGTGTGTGTGTGTGTGTGTGTGTGTGTGTGTGTGTGTGTGTGTGTGTGTTCTGTTATATTCTATTTCCTCTAGGTATTACGAACTAATATCTGCACATGCTGAACCAACCTTGTCTCCCACTGATAAAACCAATTTGGACACTGTATAATTTTGATGTAATCATGAATTTAGATCACAAGTGTTTTGTAGCTATGTTCACCAGAAAGGTGGTCTGCAGTACTTCCTTGCTTGATAATAAAATATAAAAATAGTAATTAAATACTTATATATACCTTTTCTGATCACTTGTTACATTTGAGAGGGTAAAAATGCTACCCTCTCAAAAATTCTATTTCATTTTCTATATGTTTTATATCATGGTGTTCTCTATTTTAAGAAAAATGTTTCCTAAGCTTAAGATACTCTATAACATAGCTATGTGAACCTAAAAGTTATTGGGATTTCCATCTTTTGATAGAGTTATGAATTTGAACTGAAATACCTTCCTGTCTTTCCGACAATGTGTGTGTGTTCACATATGTGCCACATTGTGTGAATGAAGGCCAAAAAACAAATTATAGGTTGCCATGTGGGACCCTTGGATCAAACTCAGGTCATCAGGCTTGACAGCAAGTGACTTTACCTGCTGGGTCATCTCACAGATCTCGCAGTTCTTTTACTCATAGGAAATATAGTACTGTTGCTAAAATTCCATGTGAGGGGAGATGTACCTCCACTTTTCCCTAATGTCCCAAAGTTGAGCAAATCAAGACACAAGTCTGCCAAAGTCCACTATGGGAATGAGTTTACTGAACTTACAGAGCATAGATGGAGAGTAACTTATAGGAGTGTGAATGTTTCTCCTCCAATAAACTGCATCTGGAAACCATTATCCAGTAGCAATGAGGTAACCTATGATTGCTATTCCGGGCTGTCAACTTGACTATATCTGGAATTCACTATAATCCAGAAATCGAAGTCAAACCTGTGATCCAGGTATTGAGGTTGGAAGATACAGGCTTCTGACCCAGATCTTGACATGAAGATCTTGAGGCATCAGATGTCAGGAGCCATCTTAGGACAAGCTTATAACTAGCAGGTGATCTTCCTGAGATGACCAACATAGATCAAAATCTATGAAGGAACTACAATAGGCAAGGCCCATGAGAAAATCATATTAGGAAACATCTCTGCTATTAATATGCTTTTCCTGTTATTATTAAACACATATGACAATCACTAGGTATTATCCCACCCTTTTGAGCAGATCCCTGCAGCTCTATGAAGATGTGCTATCATTAGTGATGCTATATAGACAAATAGATAATTTCTTCATTCTTAATAATCCAATAAGTATTCCTAAAATTATATCAGTATTATTTATCAAGCTTTTTTATAGTGGGACTGCTATTAGGTCCTTTCCTGATAGTCAAAACTAGAATAGTCTCCCATGTATTACCAGTTAATTGTTTCTAGATAGTAACCAGACTTTCTACTATTCAGAGCACATTCCAAGATGGTGTAAAACCATTAACCAAAAGTCATAAAAAGGGAATTAATGATTTATTCTAGGTGCTAGGACATAAGATAAAATATTGACTGATTTCATTTATATAAAACTTCACTAATAACAGTTATGGTTTTCAACTTTCAATGAACCCGTGGAGTCATGACAGGTGATGAATGTTTAGTGAGATAATGACTCCTAATGGATATGCATGTAAACATCCAATGTAAACTTCTTATTTGATTTATGATTTGAATTTATGGGAACTTGTGATGAAATTTTTACCATATGATCATATATTCAGAAAGATGTATAAGTGCTGAGGACAAAGAGAAGAGTCAAAAGTGAACTGAGGAGACTCTTTAGACAGAACACTTTTTAGATTAGAAGAACACAGAGTGAAATAACTTAGAAACTATAGGTAACATAAAAAACTCAAAGAGAAATATACCGAATGTTAAAGGAAAGGAGAAAAAAAGAACAAGCTTCAGAGAGAGCGGAAAGAGCAGACAGGCTTCTCCTTACCATGGGACAGAACAGGTCTTTTCTTAATAACAAAGCAGGCTTAGTCTTATTAAAGGAACAAACCTTTCTTCTTACAAACTTAGGTGTAATTTATTTAGCATTAAAATGGTAGGATGTTTTTCTTTCTCTATGCAATAAAGAATTTTTTCATCCAGAATGAGTGGGTTCTTTCTGTACTGGTGCTCGGTCTTTTGCTCCAAATGCATATCTAAGTATGAATGTGTGTATTTAAGTATGTAATTATGAGAATGTATGCTAGTGGGACCCAACTGGTTTGAATGGAAATGTATAAATATGCATGTGTGAATCTGTATATGAATTTATATAAGTTTATGCATATTTGCTTATATAAAAGTTTTTCCTTCTTCAAGTATTACTCTCTTCTGGTTCAATAGCAGTTTATTGCTCCAAACTTCCCCCTAGTCTGACAAGCAAGAGGCACATGGTCCAAAGGGGAAAAGCTCTCTTGCTGTTTTAGAATGAAGTGCTAATTGCCAGAGACCACAGTTTCTGGTCTGAGGAACACAGAAGGCAGGTCAGCTACAGTAGTAAAGTAACTTAGATAAGTATTATCTTTTTCTTATTATATAGCAACCCTAAATATCTTGTAAGACAAAGTCTAGCCCCTAATATCTAATAAAAAAAAAAGTCTTACCCTGCACTGATGCTCTTCTCCTCCACTGCTTCAAAAAGAATTTGCCAGGACTGGCCCCTGGCAAAAGTGGCCATGAAAAGCTTAGACCCAAGAAAGGTAGTACATGCCAGGTGGTGGTGGCACATGCCTGTAATCCCAGGCAGAAGCAGGCAGATTTCTGAGTTCGAGGCCAGTCTGGTCTACAGAGTGAGTTCCAGGACAGCCAGGGCTATACAGAGAAACCCTGTCTCGAAAAAACCAAATCCAAAGAAAAGAGAAAGAAAAAAAGAAAGAAAGAAAGAAAGAAAGAAAAAAAGAAAGAAAGAAAGAAAGAAAGAAAGAAAGAAAGAAAGAAAGAAAGAAAGAAAGAAAGAAAGAAAGAAAGAAAGAAAGAAAGAAAGAAAGAAAGTTGGACTACAGACTATAGGTCATTACAATAAATTCCTTTAATAATGTATTAGTCAGGGTTCTATAGCATCACAGAATGTATGGGTATTCTCTATATAGTAAGGGAGTTTGTTGATGACTTAAATTCTTTAGTCCAACTCTGCAACAATGGTCAGCAGCAGCTGAGGGTAAAAGTCCAAGGACCTAGCAGTTGCTCAGTCCCACAAGGCAAGCAGGTGAAGAAGAGAGTAAATATTCCTTCTTCAAGTGTCCTTATGTAGTTCTCCAGCAGAAGATGTGCCACCATGCCTTTAATCCCAGATGACCTTAAACTCAGAGATCTCCCTGTCTTAATCTTCTGTAATTCATAGCTACTCTGCTTCAAGATCTCCAGGCGAAGATCCAGGTCAGAAACTTGTATCTCTCAGCCTCCAGATTAGGATCACAGGTAAACCTTGCAATTTCGGATTGTAGTTCATTCCAGATATAGTCAAGATGACAATCAGGAATGATCACTACAAATAATATAGAGATAATCCATAAATTCTGTGACTATAGAGAAAGGTAATACATACCCATAGGTCCATGGATGGAGACTCCTCCCCTAGTCGTCTGGCCTATATACTATAACCCCTCCCTGAGTCCATGTGGTAGGGAGCACCTGGATACTCAGGTAGGGTCTTGCAGTCCTTGCATTATTCCATGAGAGGGTGTAAACAGTAAACAATCCTAGATGGGATATTTTGCAAAGGGGTGCAGCTGAATGTCACAAGATGGCAGTGCTGGGCTAAGAGGACAGTCTTTCAGGGCAAGTAATAAGCCATAAACTCTATCAAGCAAATACAGCATGACAGATGAACTGTCTTTCAAGGAGGATTCCAAAATGGAGAAGACAAAAAGAACAGAAACTAAAATAGGTAACTCCATTAGAGACTAACAAAGGCTCATATATGTACACCTAGGATTCAGTATGCCAATCCTTCACTCTGTTTCTAAATATCACAAGCAGATTTTTAAGTCAAATATGACTACCAACAACTGAGTGGTGAAAAAGTTAACTTTCTAATGTAAGATTATTGACTACAGGGAAACGAGGTTACATATCAGAAGAGAAAACTGGTGGCTGCCACTTTCTCCCTATGGCCTTTACAGCCTCTTTGATGTCCTTATTCCTTAGTGTATAAATTACAGGATTCAGCATGGGCGTGACAACACTGTACAACACTGAGATCAATCTGTCTTTCTCTAGTGAGTAATATGAGATGGGCCTCACATATGTGAAGATGGCACTGCCATAATACAGAATAACAATGAGCAGGTGGGAGGCGCAAGTGGAAAAGGCTTTGTGCCTCCCCTCAGAGGAGCGGATCCTCAGGATGGTGGAGATGATGTAAAGGTAGGAAAGGATGACGCACAGGACAGGAGTCCAACCTATGAGGATCCCGATGGACAGCAAAGCCAATTCATTGGGGGCAGTATCACCACAAGACAAGATCAGCAAGGGAGGTATGTCACAGAAGAAATAATTGATTTGATTGTTACCACAGAAGGGCAGGAGGAAGGTCAGAACTGTGTGCACCACTGAGTTGAGAAACCCACCTGACCAGCATGAGGCTGCTAATGAACTGCACAGGGCCTTGTTCATAATAAATGAATATCTTAAGGGCTTGCAGATAGCAATGTATCGGTCATATGCCATTGCTGCCAGGAGGAGACACTCTGAGCCAACAAAGAAAATGAATGCAAAGAGCTGGGTCACACAGCCTCCATAGGAAATGGTTTTCTTCTCTGACAGAAGATGCACCATCATCTGGGGGACATTAGTAGTAGTGTAGCAGATATCAATAAGGGCAAGATTTCTTAGAAAATAATACATAGGTGTGTGTAGGTGGGAATCAGCTATGGTCACCACGATGATAAAAACATTGCCTCCTAAAGTGCATATGTAGGTTAAAAAGAAGATGGTGAAGAGTAAATACTGGAGTTCATTCAGGTGGGAGAACCCCAAGATGATGAATTCAGATGGAGTTTGATTCTTTCCTTCCATGATGTCAGCTGGTTTCCCTTAGTGAATTTGGCAAACATGTGCATTGATAACAGTCTGCAAAACAAGATAGTAACTGCTAGTACCAATAACGTCACCACCAACTACATTAGATACCAAACCACAAAAGAAGCACTTCTTGCAAGACACAACCGATACCTGCCTCCCAAGATATATGTGCATACTCGCAGTGTTTCTCCCAGGAATCAAGTCCCTGTGGAATACACAACACTACCATTTTAAACTGAAAAGTATCACAGCAGGACTCTATCTTCTAAGGCTTTTCTTTTGATAATGGCTAGGTCAAGCTCATCTGTATTTTCTTGGTGACATGCGGACATGTTGTATTATAGTTTGTAGAATGCCTAGGCTTCAGATCCTACTGTAAAGCCATCTTTGCTCCTTTCCATCTTTGGAGATGAACATTCAATATGCATCTTCCTTTCTCTTATTACAATTAATGTGTTTTCAGAAAGACTCAAGGCCACATACCGCATAGTTGTTTGCTCATCCATATTGGTTTCTGAACTTGTTACAATAACTACAAATGGAACCAGCCTAGATACCCACCAGTAGATGATTGGATATTTTAAAAAATGTTGTGCACATACACAATGAAATTTTTATCATCATTAATGGTATTCCATGTAAATGTATTAATCCTGACTTAGATATAAATCAAGAATGCTGGTCTGAAAGTAAGAGCAACAAATAGCTTCAATCATTTAAAGGAAAGACATTTTATAAAGTAACTGCAGGGCTATAGAGATGGCTCAAAAAGTAAAGGAGCTTGCAGAAAAGGCTGATAGGATTTCATGTTCAATCCCCAGAACCTGAAAGGTAGAAGAGTCAACTCCTTCAAGTTGTCCTATGACCTCCATATATGTGTGCCACAAACATACATGTTAATAAACAAACAAGTGATTAAATAAATAGTAAAACAAATAGATTATTTTTTATCTAATTGTTATCCAGATTTCTGAATCTACTGAACATCATTGTTTGCTGTTAGAAATTATTTAAAAATATAGCACCCTTTTTCTGTTTCCCATCCTCATTAATTGATAACATTGTTTGATATACTTGGAGCCTGGTCAATTTCAATAGTGAGCATGCTAAATTAGACTCCATGAGTTTGGGATTTTGTCACTTGTACTTTTGTAAAATTTTCAAAATTAATGCCTGTTCTAGTTAGGTTTTATTGCTGTGATAAACACCATGACAAAGCACAACTTGAAAAAGAAAGAGCTTATTTTAGCTTATTTTATAGTCTGTCACTGAGGGCAACCCAGAACTCTAGGCACGAACCTGGAGATAGGAAATAAAGTAGAACCCATGAAGAATTGTTTCTTACTGGCTTCCTTCCTCTCCAAGATTTGTTCATCTTACTTTCTTATACAACACAGAACCTACCCAGAGGTGGCGCCACCTACAGTGAGCTGGACCTTACCACAACAATCACTGATTAAAAAAAATGTTCTATGACCTTTCTCTCAATCTGGTTGGAATATTTTCCAAATTAAGGTTTCCTCTTTACCTCTTCCCAGATGATTCTAACTTGTGTCAAGATGGCATTTTTTGTCAGTTTTTAAGCAAGACAATACCAATCAGGGATATTCAAGAGCCATTGGCCTATTGAAGATTCCTTTTCTGATGAACCATTGAAAGAACTATAGAAAATTTTCTGATCATTTTGAAGAATTTTAGACATAGTATCTCAGCTACTCCTGTTTGTTTTGTTGTTGTTTGTTTTGTTTTGCTTTTGAGACAAGGCCTCACCCTGTATCCCTGTAAGGTCTCACTGCTCACTCTGGTGACCAGGCTGGCTTTGAATTCACAGAAATTTGCTTGCCTGTCACTCCCAAACTCTGGAATTAAAGGCATGTACCATACCTGGCTTCAGCTACTCATTACACAAATCCAGTGGAATTCACAGCATTATCTCTTCCATATTCTAGAATGAGTCAGTCTCAGCAAGATAAATCTGTCAGAAGTAACACAGAGAATAAAACGACAACTCCCTTCTTTCAAGAGAATGTACATATAATTGGTAGCTGAAGCTGTAATTTATTTTACCTAGTGACAGCAGAATTCTATTTAAAATATTTTCATTGTTTTTAAGGCAATTAAAGATCATGCAATTGGATATTTTAACTATACTATCACAAACTTTTATAGTTTGTTCCTATAACTAATTAATTGCTCTGTCTACCCTCACAGAACCAATAATTAAATCTAATTGTTACCAAACATTTAATCTTCTACTTGAACACTTATTTTTTTAAAAAAATAAATGCTAGTGTGTTTTTTGAATTTCTTACCCAAACTGAACATTATTTCAAATTTTATGTTTCTGTTACTAAAAGATACTCTTCCAGAGCCTAGGCTAAATCAATTAGTTAAAATATTTTAATTGCAAGAAGTAATACATAACTATGGAGATTTTTCAGTGGTGGGAAAGGCAAATTGGCCAACTCTATAGATTCATGTTTTCTGTTCATTTTACTTACCAAGCATATTTTCATAACTCTGCCTGCTACCTATGGGCTAGTATACTAAAGATGAAAACACAGAATTTGACCATGCACTAGAATGATATATTGAAGGTTATCTTGCATAAAATAATTTAATAATATTTAATAATTTTAATTATTGCTGTAAAGAAAAACAGTAAAGAAGATGGCCTGGTTTGGAAACTAGTTAACAAAAAATTCCCAGAAAAAAATTATTTCAGCCTCATGAGTAAACATGAGTTGAGTAGATCAGGCAAGCTAGATGTAGACATTTCTTCATGTAAAAAGAAGGACACATGAAAAGTCTCCAGGTGTAGGGAAAACATACCTTAATGTAGGCAAAGATGCTGCACTTCAGGGAGCAAGGGCAAGAGACTTCTTTGGGAAGATGAAATCATCAAGATATAAGAGCAACTCAGTCAACTGTTGGACTGAGCACTGGGTCCCCAGTGGATGAGCTAGAGAAAGGACCCAGGGAGCTGAAGGTGTTTGCAGCCCCATGGGAGGAACAGCAATATGAACCAACCAGTAACCCCAGAGCTTCCAGGGACTAAAACACCAACCAAAGAACACACATGGAGGGACCCAAGGCTCCAGATGCATATGTAGCAGAGGATGACCTTGTTGGACATCAATTGGAGGAGAGGCCCTTGGTCCTATGAAGGCTTGATGCCACAGTGTAGGGAAATGCCAGGACTGGGAAGCAGGAGTGGGTTGGTTGGTGAGCAGGGGGAGGGGAATGCGATTAGGTTTTTTTTTTTTTTCTTTTTGAGGGGAAACCAAGAAAGGGAATAACATTTGGGATGAGAATAAAGAAAATATCTAATAAAAATTCAAGGATATGAGATGTCTGTGTTCTGAAAAAAACAAGTGTTCCCCAAATAAAACATTACATATTTGTCAAAATAAGACAAGTGTGCTGACAATGAAAGTGGGGTCAGGGTGGGGGAAAGAAGTAGATGAAATGAACCCATTGGATTTCCTCTTTCAGTCATTCAAAAAAGGGCCATGGAACTTCACACTAGAGAGTTATGTTGGAAAGAAATGGAGGAGCTGGGTGACATCAGGGAATGCCATCTGATTCTAAATTCTAAATGAGCAAGGAATACAAGTTTAAGATAATAACTGGCATAAGTTAAATACATTTTAAACAAGCCATAGGGTAAGTTCTGACAAAGGCACAATACAGAAAAGTAAATGTAAAACAAATATGCCATGTTAGAAAAGTTACAGCACTTAAATAATTTTCTTAAAATGATAGATTTAAAAATGGCAATATTGAGAAGCACACTTCACTCCATTTGAAGCCATAATACATGTCCTGTGCTCCTAGTTTAACAAATGGTCTATGGAGTTTCACACTGAAAAAAAAAAAGATAGCAGGAAACAGCTGGGAAACAGTAGGAAACAGTCTACAGCTGGGGTGGGTCATGGTTCAGTTGTGGCCGTGTGCAACTGGAGGCATCTTTGAGATACCCAAGAAAATATTAAGAGAATTAGTACTTGAACTTTAGAAGAAATATATGTACTATAAAGATAAATTGTGATATATCAACATGCATGTGAATGGAAACAGATGCAGAAAGGAAGGAAGGAAGGAAGGAAGGAAGGAAGGAAGGAAGGAAGGAAGGAAGGAAGGAAGGAAGGAAGGAAGGAACAAGGAAGGAACATGGAGGTAGACATTTCTAAGGCCTCAATTAATTTGCTACACTTGTTAACTAAACAAAAAAAAAAAAATTGACAAGGAAAAAAATAGACTAAAGAAACCCAGGGAAGCTCTGAATCAGAATTGAAGTATAAAGCTTGGTGCAAGGAAGTTGTTTGTAAATACAAGAAAAGCCCTAGTTACCCACTCAGATGTTTTTTATAAGAAAAATTTCTTATTATTCTGTGGCTGACTGATTCTTCATGGTCAGGAATTTTGATATCATCAATCTAGAGCCTAGTGACAGAGGGAGCAGCAGGGTCACAGTTCTACCTCCCTCTTCAGTGAGTCTGTTTCACACTCACAGAGCAAACTGAGGCCCTGAAGCACCCAAGCTTTGACACCTAGGCTCACACCCAAGTCTCCTGTGCCCTAAGATCTTCCCTTCTCTCCTTTGTTCTAGTTCATCAGCAAGTTCTCACGTGGTAAAGCAGAAAGATAGAATAACTGAAACCATGAATGTCTCTCCACTAGGGTTACAGCCTTGAAAGTTTTCCCAGGACAGGCTTCATAAGACACACAGCCTGTATGTGTCTTCCTAACCCTATTTCTGTCTGTCAATCTTAATTTGTTCAAACCTCTATTTATATGCCTTCTTAAGCTTCAATTATGGAAAAAAATGTTTCTCGCATCATGGAAACTCTGTGGGCCTTTGTTTCAATATCAGCTATGAAACCTAAGTATAATCTGTTTATTTTTTTGATTTTCATCACCTATTCTGGTGAATAATCTTTTCAGAATTGATATCCTGTCTTAGATATTTTCTAGTAAAGTAATGAACATATGTGTTAAAACATTCAGCAATAACCAAACCTTTTTGGAAAGTCAGATTCTAGTAAAATTTCTAAGAAAGAAAGGAGAAAAGGAAAGGAAAGAAAAGTTCTCTCTTACATGGCCAGAATTCTGAAAATCTTGGGGGAAAGTTCCTAAAAACCATGTCATTATTCTCACAGAAACCAAAGGAGTTAAAAAAAAATGTATCTTTATAAAGAATTACTAAGGTCACACAGTTAACAAATCCACACTAAAACCAGAAATATTCTCGTTTCCTAATCTAGAACAAAATTCTCTAAGCATTTCCTATATGAAGTAAGCTAACTAAGCACCAAACAGCCTAAGCACAATAAATCACCAAAAAAAGCAAATGCTTACTCAGAGCTACAGGAAAAGTGACCTTTTTTTCCTCTTGCAAAATTAGACAATATAACACAAAAAGAAAGAAAACAAATTTTATCTATCTATCTATCTATCTATCTATCTATTTATCTATCTATTTTTATTTTTTAGGAATCTTGCATGGTAAGAACTCAAGAACCATTTTTAAGTTTTTGAAAAACAGGGAAAGTTTTTCAAAACTTTTAAGGGAAAAGGTTCCTCTCTTTTGGGGAACTTTCATGTCTAAGGAATCTAGTGCCTCTCTTTAAAGAATGTATGCAGGAGAGCAGCCTTAGAAATGCAGAATGTATACTTTATTCAGAGCACTGGGGAAAAGTGTATTGTCCATTACCTGCCACTGAAAGCACATAAAAATCATGTAAAATTGTAACGCAAGGGCCCAATAATAAATAAGTGCTAGATGCAGCAGTATCACACAATTCTTGTGAAAACCAAAGAATGTCCTGACTATTCTCTGTAATCCAGCCAATAGTTCCTTTATTGAATAAGGAATAAGCAGGCTAACAAAGACCCATTACATAAAAATTAACCAAAATTAAAGACACCCCCCCCCCCAGTTTGCACAAACATACATCCTACTCCTGCCCCTCACATCCTGGGACAGAATGTTTGGATACTTCACCTTGTAAGCATTCTTGTCCTTATGCCTTCCTTTCCCAGCATCAGAAGATCAAGACAGATAAGTCTATCTCTAAAAGTAATGGAGTTATAGCTATGAAAATAAAAACTACTTACTTAGTTGTGATCAAAAAATACTCAACAGAGATCACCATACAGACTCTAAGAGCTGCTGCCATAAGACTGCTTTTAAGAGGTGCAGAATAATATCCCTGGAGAGTGTAAGAGTGTCAAGAGCAACCTCAGTCTCTGCAGGCAAATTCATAGGACAATACCCTCCAGACAAAGCAAGTCCCACTTCTTAGTTTGGTTTGTTTTTTCCTATTTTCATCCACAGATGAAACTGCGGCTTTACATGGACCTGAGCTGCCCAGAATTATTTCAGCTTTCCCTCTTCCCTACTGTGACTTCAAGGTCTCCTGACTTTTCTTTCTGAAACTGGTCCCATGACTGTGCCCAAGTGTCTGCTTCTTGTCAGTAAACCATGCTAGCACTGAACACTGAACCACCTTTCTACACTTCCCTTTTTCTCTTCCCCAATTGCCAGTCTGATGAAATTTTAGGATTATCTGAGCTGCAAATTCCTTCTTGAAAATAAAAGTGTGGGTTTCTTTTACATTAAATTTGTTATTTAAGATATTCCTTTACAACAGAGACAATACATAAAAAAATTAATATAGTACCTTGACCCTTTATGTCTCCCTATCCAATGCTGAGATGAGTATTCCAATTATGCCCCCTGCAACAGGTAGATAAAATGCCTCCTGTTTTATCCACCCTTGTTTTGAACATTTGATCCCACTGGGTATGTAAACTGGGGGACCATGGAGCAGGTGAAAATTCTTCTATCCCATGGGCTAGAACACTCAGTGATACCAAGCAGTAGTTCCTGGTATGCAAAATGAGAGAAACTTCCAAATAAAATGCAGCCCTGGCACTAACATGCTTATGGTCATCTAGCCTTAAAGAGCATTCACTGTACATTGAGAACAGAGGAAGCACAGTAGAGGCCACAGAAGACCCTCTGCGAGGTCACCCCTTTTCTATTCAAGATGATGAGGCAGATACCAATGTCAAAGAGCTGGAAAGAAGAGTCTATTTTGTCAATTTTTTTCCTATATTTTTTTCTTTTGGTGTCCCTTTTGATCCTAGGTTTAGTTCATTTTTCATTAACATTTTTATCTAAGCAAGGGAATGATTTATTCATTGTATTTTGAGATATAAGAGTCATATTTGTTCCACTTTATCATCCCTCCTACACTCGCTTCACTCATACCCAAAGCCACAGCTGCTGACCAACTTCCTCTCCAGCTTGTATACTTATGTCATATTACCAACTCTCCCTTCTTTCCCCATCCTTTAAGAAAATGTTCTCTCTTTTTTCTTTTTTTATTCGATATATTTTTTATTTACATTTCAAATGATTTCCCCTTTTCTAGACCCCCACTCCCCAAAAGTCCCATCAGCCACCTTCCCTCCCCCTGTTTTCCCACCCAACCCTTCCCACTTCCCTGTTCTGGTTTTGCCCTATACTGCTTCACTGGGTCTTTCCAGAACAAGGGGCCACTCCTCCGTTCTTCTTGTACCTCATTTGATGTGTGGATTATGTTTTGGGTATTCCAGTTTTCTAGGTTACTATCCACTTATTAGTGAGTGCATACCATGATCCATCTTTTGAGTCTGGGTTACCTCACTTAGTATGATGTTCTCCAGCTCCATCCATTTGCCTAAGAATTTCATGAATTCATTGTTTCTAATGGCTGAATAGTACTCCATTGTGTATATATACCACATTTTTTGCATCCACTCTTCTGTTGAGGGATACCTGGGTTCTTTCCAGCTTCTGGCAATTACCAAACATGTGAAAGATCTGTATGACAAGAACTTCAAGACTATGAAGAAGGAAATGGAAGAAGACCTCAAAAAATGGGAAAACCTCCTATGCTCATGGATCAGCAGGATTAATATAGTTAAAATGACCATTTTGCCAAAAGCAATATACAGATTCAATGCAATACCCATCAAAATCCCAACTCAATTCTTCACAGAGTTAGAAAGAGCAATCCTCAAATTCATCTGGAACAAGAAAAAAACCCAGGATAGCTAAAACTATTCTCAACAATAAAAGAAATTCTGGAGGAATCAGTATCCCTGATCTCAAGCAATACTACAGAGCAATAGTGTTAAAAACTGCATGGTATTGGTACAGTGACAGGCAGGCAGATCAATGGAACAGGATTGAAGACCCAGAAATGAACCCACACACCTATGGCCACTTGATCCTCAACAAAGGGGCTGAAAACATCCAATGGAAAAAAGATAGCCTTTCCAACAAATGGTACTGGTTCAACTGGAAGTCAGCATGCAGAAGAATGGGAATTGATCCATCCTTGTCTCCTTGTACTAAGCTCAACTCTAAATGTATCAAGGGCCTCCACATAAAGCCAGACACTCTGAAGCTAATAGAAAAGAAACTGGGGAAGACCCTTGAGGACATCGGTACAGGGGGAAATTTCTGAAGAGATCACCAATAGCTTATGCTCTAAAATCAAGAATTGACAAATGGGACCTCATAAAATTACAAAGTTTCTGTAAGGCAAAGGACACCATCAAAAGGACAAATCAGCAACCAACAAATTGGGAAAAGATCTTCACCAACCCTACATCAGTTAGAGGGCTAATATCCAATATATATAAAGAACTCAAAAAGTTAGACTCCAGAAAACCAAATAACCCTATTAAAAAATGGAGTACAGAGTTAAACAAAGAATTTTCACCTGAAGAACTTCGGATGGCGGAGAAGCATCTTAAAAAATGCTCAACTTCATTAGTCATTAGCGAAATGCAAATCAAAACAACCCTGAGATTTCACCTTACACCAGTCAGAATGGCTAAGATTAAAATTTCAGGAGACAGCAGGTGTTGGCGAGGATGTGGAGAAAGAGGAACACTCCTCCACTGCTGGTGGGGTTGCAAATTGGTACAAGCACTCTGGAAATCAGTCTGGCGGTTCCTCTGAAAACTGGGCACCTCACTTCCAGAAGATCCTGCTATACCACTCCTGGGCATACGCCCAGAAGTTTCCCCAGCATGTAATAATGTAATAAGGATACATGTTCCACTATGTTCATAGAAAATGTTCTCTCTTGTGATCTCCTTTCTAGTTTCATGTCTATGCAGTGTGTGTGTGTGTGTGTGTGTGTGTGTGTGTGTGTGTGTGTGTGTATGTTTATGAGAGGGGGTGGAAGGAAGAGGGCAGAGGGAGAGGAGTGAGAAACTATATATATGAGACAAAATATAGAATTTGTTTTACTGAGTCTGCCTCCCACATTTCCTCATCCTATTCCTTCCCTCCATTGCCTATGAGAAGATGTGCCACTACCACCAGACCTCCCCCTTTCCTGGGGCCTCAAGTCTCTCTTAAGGATTAAGTGCATCTTCTCCCACTGAGACCAGACCAGGCAGACCTCTTTGACAAATGTGTCAGGGGCCTCTGATGTGCCCTATGCTCCTGGTTGGTGGCTCAGTCTCTGGGAGCTCTGTGGTTCTAGGTTAGTTGAGACTGCTGGTCTTCCTCTGGGGGTGGCTTTCCCTTTAGGCTTCTTCAATCCTTCCCCTAATTCAACTACAGAGGTCCCTGACTTCAGTCCAATGGTTGGGCATAAGTATTTTATGTCTTCTCTTAAGAACTTCCTGTTTGGCTCAATATCTTGATTCTTGATTGCACAATTGGAAGGTTAGTGTTTAAATCTGCATTTCATTATATATGCTATGTGTCATTCTCTATCTAATATAGAGTTGGTAATGGTTTTCCATTTTATAAGCTTTCTTCATTTTATGATAGTTACTTGCAGGTCCCACCCCACCATTCAGGTGTAGATAAGCAGACCAGAGGCTAATGACCTCTGGACATTAACTTTCTCTTACTGTTTTGGGTGCCAGAAGCTGATGGCTTCTGGCAATTGACTCCTGCTGATAGCAGTAGAGGATTAGGAAAGAAATGTAATTACTTGGACTCTTTCTCTTTAACTCAAGGGCTTTAGTATTGGAGCTCATTAATGCTTCTCTGCTCTTCTCTTTCTTCTCTTTTTTCTTTTTTCTTTTCTTTCTTCCATTGGTTCTTTCTTTCTTCCTTTCTTTTTATGCTCCAGATTTTATTCCCCTCCCAATCCACCCTCCATCTGTTCCACATCCCTTACCTCTTCCTTGCCCCCTGTCTCCAGGAGGATGTCCCCACCACCCCAACCCCCACCCAACCAGACCTCTAAACTCCCTGGGGCCTCCAGTCTCTTGAGAGTTAGGCGTATCTTCTCTGATTGAATCCAGACCAGGAAGTCCTCTACTGTATATGTGTTGGGGGTCTCATATCAGCTGGTGTATGCTGCCTGTTTGGTGGTCTAGTGTTTGAGAGATCTTGGGGACCTAGGTGAATTGAAACTCCTGGTCCTCCTACAGGGTCACCCTTCTCCTCAGCTTCTTCCAGCTTTTCCCTAATTCAACCACAGGTGTCAGCAGCTTCTATCCACTAGATGGGTACAAATATCTGCATCTGACTCTTTCAGCTGCTTATTGTGCCTTTCAGAGGTCAGTCATGATAGGTCCCTTTTTTGGGTCCCTCTATGATCTTGGTAATAATGTCAGTTCTTGGGGCCTCCCCTTGAGCTGGATCCCACTTTGGACCTGTCACTGGACCATTTTTTCCTCAGGATCCTCTTCATTTCCATCCCTGCAGTTCTTTCAGACAGGAACAATTCTGGGTCAGAGTTTTGACTGTAGGATGATAACTCCATCCCTTACTTGATGCCCTGTTTTTCTGTTAGGAGTGGGCTCTACAAGTTCCCTTTCCCCACTGTAGGCCCTTTATCTAAGGTCTCTCTCCCTTTGAATTCTGAAAGTCTCTCACCTCCCAGGTCTCTGGTAAGTTCTGGAGGGTCCCCAAAAATTCTCTCAGAACTTATCCAGCTGATAAACAACTTCAGCAAAGTGGCCAGATATAAAATTAACTCAAATAAATCAATAGCCTTCTTTTATACAAATGATAAATGGGCTGAGAAAGAAATTAGGGAAGCAACTCCCTTCACAATAGCCACAAATAAAATAAAACATCCTGGGGCAACTTTAACCAAACAAGTGAATCTGTATGACAAGAACTTCAAGTCTCTCAAAAAAAAAAAAAAAAGAAAAGAAAAAAGAAATCAAAGATCTCAGAAAATGGAGAGATATCCCATGCTCATGGATTGGCAGAATTAAAATAGTAAAACTGGCCATCCTACCAAAGGCAATCTACAGATTTAATGCAATCCCCATCAAAATCCCAAAACAATTCTGCAAAGACTTGGAAAGAGCAATTCTCAAATTCATATTGAAAGGCAAAAAACAAGAATAATGAAAACAATTCTTTTTTTATTAATTATTTTTATACACTCCATATTTTATTCTCCACCTCGCCAATCCCTGTCCACCCTCTGACTGATCCACATCCCATACCTCCTCCCCTCCTCTTGTCTCCATGTGGATATCCCTGCTCCAGACCCTACCTGACCTCTAAACTCCCTGGAGCCTCCAGTCTCTTGTGGTTTAGGTACATTATCTCTGAATGAACACAGACCCAGAAGTCCTCTATTGTATTTGTGCTAGGGGCCTCATATCAGCCGGTGCATGCTGTCAGTTTGATGATTCAGTGTTTGACAGATCCCAGGGGTCCAGATTAATTGAGACTGCTGGTCTTCCTGCAGGGTCATCCTCAGTTTCATCCCTAATTCAACAGCAGAGGTCCATTTGTTGGGTGCAAATATCTGCATCTGACACTTTCAGCTGCTTGGTGGGTCTTCTGGAGTGCTGTCATGCTAGGTCCCTTTTTGTGATTGCATCATAGCCTCGGGCCTTGGGATCTCCCCTTACACTGGATCCCACTTTGAGACAGTTGCTAAACCTTCTTTTCCTTGCGCTCCTCTCTATTTCCATGTCTGTAATTCTTTCAGACAGGAACAAGCTGGAAAAATCTAGATGTTCCACAACAGAAGAATGGATGCAGAAAATGTGGTTCATTTACACAATGGAATACTACTCAGGTATTAAGAAGGCGGACATCCTGAGTTTTGCAGGCAAATGGATGGAACTAGAAAATATCATCCTTAGTGAGGTAACTCAGACCCAAAAGGACATGCATAGTATGTACTCACTAATAAGTAGGTATTAGCCAAAAAAAAAAAAAAGTACAGAATACTCAAGATATAGTTCTCAGAACTCAAAAAGGTTAACAAGCTGAAGTGCCCAAGTGAAGACACCTCAGTTCTGCTTGGGAAGGAGAAGAAAGCAATCACAAGTGGGGAGGGAGGGAGGGACCTGAGTAGATAGGGTGGGAATGAGGGGGAAGAAGGGGGAGAGGTGGGAGAAGGGGACAGAGGGGAGAGGGGGAACAGGGGGGAGAAGGAAATTGGAGGAGGGAAAAGGACTGAAGCCCCGAGGACCAGCAGAAAGAATGGCAACAGGCAACCTTAGGACATAGGAGGTTGGGGGGGTGGGGTGGGCTTCAGAATGCACCAGAGACCTGGGAGGTGAGAGATTCACAGGACTAAAATGGAGGGACTTTAGATGAAATGCTTGACAGTAGGGAGAGGGAACTTATAGAGCCCACCTCCAGCAGGAAGACAGAGTATCAAATGAGGGAGAGGGTATCCATCCCACAGTTATAACTCTGAACCATAATTGTTCCTGTCTGAAAACAATTCTTAACAATAAAAGAATGGCTGGAGGAATCACCATTCCTGACCTCAAGCTTTACTATAGAGTAATAGTGATAAAAACTGCAAGGTATTGGTGCAAAGATAGACACGTTGACCATTGAAATAGAATTGAAGGCCCAGAAATAAAACCACTTATGGACACTTGATCTTTGACAAAGAAGCCAAAAATATACAATGGTAAAAAGAAAGCCTCTTTAATAAATGCTGCTGGTCTAACTGTCTGTCTGTATGTAGAAAAATGAAAATATACCCATATTTATCACCTTGCACAAAGCTCAAGTCCAAGTGGATCATTAACTCTTCTTGAGCCAAAGAGAAAGAAAAAGGATAAAGAGAAAGACATGCATATACACACACACTCACAGACACACACACACACACACACACACAGACACACACACACACACACACACACACACACACACACACACACAGCCAGGCCTGGTCATTGGTTTAATCAATTTCCCAAGTGCACATGTATACTTATATACATACACATATATGTATGTGTATATATATGTGTGTGTGTCTATAGATAGATGATTATATATATATATATATATATATATATATATATATATATATATATATAGAGAGAGAGAGAGAGAGAGAGAGAGAGAGAGAGAGAGACATATATACACATATATACATTTGATTGATGGAGCAGAGCCCCAACAGCCACACTTTTATTTTTTCTCTCAACCTTTTTATAGCTTCTTAGACAAAAAGATCTTTATAAAATTACCTCACAGACAAATTACAGAAAAAGGAGTTACAGGAGAATGTCCATAGCAAGCTCAAAGCAGGGTTTCATTCCATAAGCTCATTTTAATTCCAAAGCAATGGCTTCACATAATCTTGCTCTATCATAGTGCTTACTTGTGGCCTGACCCTTGGACCTGACATGGAATGAATAGTTATCTTTCCTAAAATAGTATTCTTTATTAGAAGTTACTAAAATCTCCTAAGTGAATTATTTTTAAGGTTTTATTTCTAGTAAAAAAAAAATCTTAATCCACACATCAAATGAGGTACAAGAAGAAAGGAAGAGTGGCTGAAGCTAATAGAAAAGAAACTGGGGAAGACCCTTGAGGACATCGGTACAGGGAGAAAGTTTCTGAACAGAACATCAATAGCGTATGCTCTAAGAGCAAGAATTGACAAATGGGACCTCATAAAATTACAAAGTTTCTGTAAGGCAAAGGACACCATCAAGAGGACAAATCGGCAACCAACAAATTGGGAAAAGATCTTCACCAATCCTACATCAGATAGAGGGCTAATATCCAATATATATAAAGAACTCAAGAAGGTAGACTCCAGAAAACCAAACAACCCTATTAAAAAATGGGGTACAGAGTTAAACAAAGAATTCTCACCTGAAGAACTTCGGATGGCGGAGAAGCATCTTAAAAAATGCTCAACTTCATTAGTCATTAGGGAAATGCAAATCAAAACAACCCTAAGATTTCATCTTACACCAGTCAGAATGGCTAAGATTAAAAATTCAGGAGACAGCAGGTGTTGGAGAGGGTGTGGAGAAAGAGGAACACTCCTCCACTACTGGTGGGGTTGCAAATTGGTACAACCACTCTGGAAATCAGTCTGGCGGTTCCTCCGAAAACTGGGCACCTTACTTCCAGAAGATCCTGCTATACCACTCCTGGGCATATACCCAGAAGACTCCCCACCATGTAATAAGGATACATGTTCTACTATGTTCATAGCAGCCCTATTTGTAATTGCCAGATGCTGGAAAGAACCCAGGTATCCCTCAACAGAAGAGTGGATGCAAAAAATGTGGTATATATACACAATGGAGTACTATTCAGCCATTAGAAACAATGAATTCATGAAATTCTTAGGCAAATGGATGGAGCTAGAGAATATCATACTAAGTGAGGTAACCCAGACTCAAAAGGTGAATCATGGTATGCACTCACTAATAAGTGGATATTAACCTAGAAAACTGGAATACCCAAAACATAATCCACACATCAAATGAGGTACAAGAAGAAAGGAGGAGTGGCCCCTGGTTCTGGAAAGACTCAGTGAAACAGTATTCAGCAAAACCAGAACGGGGAAGTGGGAAGGGGTGGGTGGGAGGACAGGGGAAGAGAAGGGGGCTTGCGGGACTTTCGGGGAGTGGGGGGGCTAGAAAAGGGGAAATCATTTGAAATGTAAATAAATTATATCGAATAATAAAAAAAAAAAAAAAAAAAAAGAAAGGAAGAGTGGCCCCTTGTTCTGGAAAGACTCAGTGAAGCAGTATTCGGCAAAACCAGAATGGGGAAGTGGGAAGGGGTGGGTGGGAGGACAGAGGGAGAGACGGGGGCTTGCGGTACTTCCGGGGAGTGGGGGACTAGAAAAGGGGAAATCATTTGAAATGTAAATAAAAAATATATTGAATAAAAAAAAGTCTAATAAATGCTGATAGAGACAAACTATAATTCGGATTTTACCCTAATTCTTAATTCCATTCAGAGACTAAAACCTTAGCAAGACTTGGGAGGAAATGTAAGAATGAGCTCTGAGTACAGGTTCGGGGTTTGGCTAAAGGCCCAGGGACACAAGAAGAGGCTCCTAGAGGCTGCTTAGGGGGATTCCAGCAAGGGAATTCCTCACAACCCCGCAGTTTCCCTTTTGCTTGTGTGTCTGTGTGTAAGCCAAATGAAGATCTTCTGCATGGTCACTGATGACTACACTCCAATTCTCATTCCTATTGGCTATCAGGTTCCCAGAGACCTGCTGTTGAGGTTCCTCATTATATAGTCACCAAGGACCCACAGAGATTGACTCTCTCTCCAAATCCAAAGAATGGGGACCTCAGTATTCCTCACTCTCCACCTGCTGCTGGGGGCTTCCCATGCCCTGACACAGACCTTAAAAGGTGAGTGAAGGTCCCCAGAAAAGGTCTTTTACAAGAAGGGCACCTGGGAAGCCCACCTGACCAGACCCTTCCAGTGGGGTTACCCACATCCCCAACTCCCTTAAGCCCTGAACCTCCTGTTTCCTTTCTACCACCTTCCCTGGATCTCCCTTGGGGGAGGTTCAAGGCAGACATCAGACTTTTGCTTTCTCCAGGATCCCACTCCTTGCGGTACTTTGATATCGCAGTATCAAGGCCTGGCCTAGAGGAGACCCGCTACATGACTGTTGGCTATGTGGACGACACAGAGTTTGTGCATTTCAACAATGAGGCGGTGAATCCAAGGTTTGAGCCCCGGGTGCCATGGATGGAAGAGATAGGACAGAAGTACTGGGATGACCAGACACGCATTGCCAAAGGCGCAGAACAGCAGATCCGAGTGTACTTTCAGAAACTGCGAGGCTACTACAACCAGAGCCAGAAGAGTAAGTGACGCTGAGCCCAGGTGGTTGCCAAGCCTCATCCATACCCCCAAGTTCAGGCTAAGGCTGAGACCACAGAGAGTATTGACCCAGGGGACTGGGGGGCAATGAGCTTGTTTTATGAGTCTCAGTTTAAGTCCAAATCTGGTTGGGTGGGTAGGGAGGATGAAAGAGTCAAGTGGGTGCGACTAACTTGTGGGATGGGGCTAGGTTCTCACACCATCCAAAGGATGACTGGCTGCTACGTTGGACCAGACGGGCACCTACTTCATGCATACCGTCAGTTTGGCTATGACGGACAAGATTACCTCATCCTAAATGAAGATCTGAGCACCTGGACTGCGGCAGATTCAGCAGCTGAGATCACCCATAAAGAATGGGAGGCAACTAATGAGGCTGAGTTCTGGAGGGTCTACTTGGAGGGCCCTTGTGTGGCGTGGCTCTTAAAATACCTGATGATGGGGAATGAGACTCTACTGCGCTCAGGTATGAGGGGCAAAGAAGTAACTCGTCCTGATGAACTGGAGCTTATGTCTCCTGATAGGGGAGAAAAATGAGATCAGCTAGAATTCTCTGTCTGTCTCTCTGACACTGTCTCTATGTGTCTCTTTGTCTCTGTCTCTCTATCTCTGTCTCTCTGTGTTTCTGTCTCTCTGCCTCTGTCCCTCTATCTCTCTCTCTCTCTCTCTCTCTCTCTCTCTCACACACACACACACACACACACACACACACACACACACACACACATACACCAGGAGAGGGAAGAATGATCCTGAGTTTCCTGGTCCAACATCAGAGAATGACTCTCCAGAGGGCTCACTCTTCTCTCAAAGTCTCAATTCAGAATCTATCTCAAAATAGGAGAAAAGATCCCTAAATTTGCCATTCCCTTCAACCTGAAGTCCATGGCCTCTCTGAGTTTAGATTCTCTGGCCACACTCAATGGTATGATACGGCTGCAGTGATACAGAGTCTCTCAGCCTCACTCAGTCAGGAAAAGACTTGCACTTTTCCTGGTAACCCAGAGCCTCCTACCCTAGGCTAGTTCACATTGATTCTAGAACTTTTCAAGCAATCTATTATCTGAGCATAGTTGCTGTGTAGGTCTGCACACATCCCAACCCTATTCTCCTGTCTATTCCCAAAATGATAACAAGAATACCACCAACTCCCAAGAAAAATGTAAATGTACAATTTTTCCAACTCTTCCTCCTCAGATCCCCCCAAAGTATATGTGACCCGTCACCAGAGACCTGAAGGTGAAGTCACCCTGAGGTGCTGGGCCCTGGGCTTCTACCCTGCTGACATCACCCTGACCTGGCAGTTGAATGGGGAGGAGCTGACCCAGGACATGGAGTTTGTGGAGACCAGGCCTGCAGGGGATGGGACCTTCCAGAAGTGGGCATCTGTGGTGGTGCCTTCTGGAAAGGAGCAGAATTACACATGCCATGTGGAGCATGAGGGGCTGCCTGAGCCCCTCACCCGGAGATGGAGTAAGTAAGATATGGGCACGGTCTGTGGTTGGAGAAGGCAGAAGCCCTTCTGGAGAACTTGAGCAAGGTCAAGGTTGAGATATGGGGTCAGGGTCCTACAGTTTTTCATTTCTTTCCAGGTAGGCCTCCTCCGTCTTTCATTTTCATCATAGTACTTGCTGTTGGCCTGGTTCTCCTGGGAGCTTTGGTGGCTACTCTTGTCATGTGGAAGAAGAACTCTGGTGGAGAACAGGGCAACCTGAGTTTTCTTTCCAACTGAGGGACTCTAAGCCCAAAATAAGTTTTCTCTGCCTCCTTGTTGGGAAGGGGTATGGCCCATTATTCCCAAAGGCACAATTCTGAATGTCATAACTGAAAATATTTTAATCTCAAAAAATCAAAATACAACTTTTAAAATGTATCCAAAACCATAAGCTAGATTTAAAGGGATACTTACACACACACACACACACACACACACACACACACACACACACAAAAGAAGAAAGAAAGAAAGAAAGAAAGAAAGAAAGAAAGAAAGAAAGAAAGAAAGAAAGAAAGAAAGAAAGAAAAGAAAGAAAGAAAAGAAAGAAAGAAAGCAAACAAGCAAGAAAGAAAGAAAGAAAGAAAGAAAGAAAGAAAAGAAAGAAAGAAAGAAAAATAAAAAGAAAAGACAGAGAAAGGATGATAGAACAGGGGTCTCTGTATGAACTTAAATACACTAACAAAAGACACACTGATGTAGCATTGTGAGGAGTAAACTATATTCACAAAGGACTACATGGACAAACAAAATGTGTAAATGTATATCCCTATGGTTGTCAGTTATGTGTAGGAAGCATCACACCTGCAGTTGTCTGAAATACTGGGAGAGACAATATAAGTCTTCGGGGACCATTAGTAAAAATCCATAGCAGAGTGCCACCAATAGTCAGTCACCAAAAGACCCAAGATCTTGATAAATTTTATCTACATACATGGAAACACACCAAAGGGACATCTCTAGTTGTTAAGAACATTTCAGTCTTTCATACTGTGCCATGCTCACAAAGTCCACACTGTAAAGCATCTTCACGGACTCAATTTTGCCAAATATGTAAAATTAGAACCCTCAGAAAAACCTTAACACACTTTGAGCCTCCCTTGCTAGCAATGATGTAAGAATTAAATAAACCATATTTTTTATATGATGCTGAAGATTGTTTTGTTTATTCTTGCTTTCTTTTTATTAATTTATTTATTTACATACCAATCGAACTCCCCTGGTTCTTCTCTTCCCAGTCCAACCCTTGCAAAATCCTCCCCCATTACTCCCTCCCCTTCTCCTCAGAGAAGGGGAAAATCTTTTTGGGTACTATCCCCCCACCCAGGGACATCCAGCCTCAGTAGGATCTAAGCACATCCTCTCCCACTAGGCCCAACCAGACAGTCCAGTCAGAGGAAGGGGATCCACGGCAGGCAACAGAGTAAAAGACAGTTAAAACTAAAACAACTAAACTTTATGTGGAGAGGCATATTGCAGGGCTAGATCAGGGATGACTCATGAATTCATTCCATAGAGCTGATGGGATTTTGTGACTGTCAGTTATACTTTGAAGGATTACATTGTGATTGCTGGGAGTCCATGCAAGAAAACTGTGAAGTATGGATGGGGCAGACAGACCGCAGAATGTTCTTGCCACAAAGTGGCCTTCTAAAAAGAATTGCATAAACTACAATTAGTGAATATACTTCAAAGCAAGGGCATGAATAATATGCCCTGGCATGTGTACAGTATCTCTGTGGGAAAGGCCAAGGCCTGGGAGGAATATTCTTGACTCTTTTCACATGGTCAAAGATGATACTCATAACACTAGGTGTATTCTCTCACTGTAGTTGTGTTTGCTTGAGCTAATGGTAAACACCACATCATGTTCTGCTTGCTTTAAAAATAAAAACAACAAAGGGGATGGCCTTAGCTGAAATGCCCAACAGTGAGAAGACAGAATCTGAAGAGACCATCTTCAATAGATAGACAGGACCCCCAGAGGAGGGATGGGGCCACATACCTACCTTCAAAATTTTTGACCCAGAATTGTTCCTGTCTAAATGAAATGCAGGGACAAAAATGGAGCACAGACTGAAGGAAAGGCAGTGACCAGCCCAACATAGAGTCCATCCCATGGGCAGGCACCAAACCCTAACACTATTATTGATGCCTTGTTGTGCTTGCAGACAGGAGCCTAGCATGGCTGTTTTCAGAGGCTCTACAAGCAGGTAACTCACAGCTAGACATTGGGTTGAGGTCAGGGATCTCTATGGAAGAGTTAGGAGAAGGTCTGAAGGCTCTGAAGGGGATTGCAACCCCATAAGAAGAACAACATATCAACTAACGCAGACTCCTAGGGGCTCCCAGAGACTACGCCACCAAACAAACTGCATACATGGGCTGGTCCATGGACCCCGGCACATATATAGCTAGGACTGCCTTGTCGGACCTCAATGGGAGAGGATGCACCTAATCCTATAGAGACTTGATGCCCCAGGGAAGGAGGATGCTGGGGGTGGGGTGCAAAGTGGTAGTGACTGGTTGAGGGGGGTGGCTGGGTGAGGGGAGGTGGATGGCTGGATAAAAGAACACCATTTCATAGGGAAAGTGGAAGGGGGATGAAGGGAAGAACTCTTGGATGGGGGGACTGGGAAGGGGGGCAATCTTTGGAATGTAACTAAATAAAATAATTTAATAAAAAATGCTTTTCAAAAACAATAAAATTAAGGAATGAAGTTTTCCACTACTCTTGAGTGCCAATGTCTTGAACACCTCGTTTCTTACACAGTTCTCTTCAATTTCCTTTGATCCTCAGAGAGTTAGACTCAATGACTGTGGGGCAAGTAAACAATAATAAAAAACAGCTTTTCCTTCCTTGATCTGGATATCCTTGAAGAATATGTTCACATTTACTTCCGTGTGGTTCTTACTTCTTAGTTTCAAGTGCTTACATGCTTAACAGACCCCTTTGTATTTGTCAGTCTGATGTACCATACTTCTTCATATGTAGAAGTTCATTCTGCATGCACTCATGTACAGGCCGTAAGTCAGCATAAAGAGCCTGGCAGTAGGGGGCAGCACTGTTCCATATGTTCTTTCTCTGTTTTAACTATGGTTTCTATTGCTATGATGAAACACCATGATCAAAAAAATAAAAAATTGAAGAGGAAATGGTTTATTTCACTTGCAGTTCCATATAAGAGTTCAGCATTGAAAATATGGCAGGATCTCAAACAAGGCAGGTTAGAGACGATACACAGGCCATGGAGCAGTTCTGCTTGTTGACTTGTTCCTGATAACTTGCCCAGTCTGCTTTCTTATGGCACCTAAGACTGGGCCCTGTCCTATCAATGATTAATTAAGAATATGCCCTACACATGGAGGGACCCATGGCTCCAGCCGCATATGTAGCAGAGGATGGGCTTGTTAGACATCAATGAGAAGAGAGTCCCTTGGTCCTCTAAAGGTTTGATGCCAATGCCCCAGTGTAGAAGCATGCCAGGACTGGGAAGCAGGAGTGGGTGGGAGAGTGAGCAGGGGGAGGGGGGATGGGATAAGGGGTTTTTAGAGGGGAAATGAGAAAAGGGGATAACATTTGAAATGTAAATAAAGAAAATATCTAATAAATTTTAAAAAAGGATATGCCCTACAGTCAGACCTTATGGAGGCATTTTCTCAATTGAAGTTCTCTCCTCTCTTTTTGTGTCAAGTTGACATAAAAACAGCCAGGATATCCTCTATGCACAAATTTGTTTGCCAACCAGCAGAGACTCTACCAGCTCCTTCAGACACATGAAGCTCTAAATCCCTAAAAATATTCAGTATTGGGTCTGGAGAGCTGGCTCTGTTGTTAAGAGCACTTACTGCTCTTGCAGAGGTCTGTGGTTTGTTGCTCAGTTGTTGCTCAACTTCCTGTAACTTCAGCACACATACAAACATGTGCACATGTGCACACTCATGTACACACACAAATACATCCTCTCACACAGAGTAAAACAAATAAATGTTCTTAGAGTTGTGATATTCAGTGGTGTCTTTCCAAATAATGATCAACACAGACTGGGGTGTAATGTCCACACCATATGCATGTGCAAACTTGGACCTGTATACGGATAGGTACCGCCTTGAACCTGTGTACAGACTCTATGATAAATAACATAGAAAAATGCAGTACAGATTTATTGCCAGGTATATTCTGAGCCTGATTCCCAGCAGCCAGAGGTCAGAGGAGAAGGTCCTTCTGAGGGAAGACTCTGGGAGGGCAGTTGCACATCTCTCCCCTTGCTTCTCTATTCCTTGGGTTTGCAAACAGAATCCTGAAATTTCCTAGTTGTCAGGACTAAGTTCTTTTTCTACATCCTGAATGTCCTGCTGCTTTCCTACCCTTTCATTGCTTGTGTCCTTTCCACAGGTGAAAGAAGCCACAAATATGCTTAGGATGTCAGTAAGTATGGTGGGGGGGTGAAGTGTATGGAGGAGCTCAGTAGCTGAAAATTCTCCCCTTTAGACGCATGTCCTGTGGATCCAGTCTTGTTCTGTTCTGCCTCAGGCAAGACATTTTCCAAGGCTCTTATATATATTTCATGGGGTAAAAATTTGACACCACAGAGGATATGAAATGAGAGGAGAGTGGAGTGGAGAACAGACTCCTGGTTTATGGGGTGGGGATCAGGTGACACTGAAAGTAGGTCATAGTCTATTCAAAGTATCCCCAATCACAGTGACTAATTTGAATTCCTTTCTGATCATTTTCTTCCACAATATAAGACCATGACCTATGCTATACACATCCACACAGGATTTGTTGGGATCTCTTATCCTCCATATGCTGATTTCAAGAACTCCCAAGTTCTCTTTCTCTAAGTGGCATTTGACGATGTCCTAGTATCCGTCTATTGTCAGTATCATGTGCGAAAGTAAGGGTCTAAACCCTGCTCAATTCTAATGTGTGTGTGTGTGTGTGTGTGTGTGTAAGGGTTTATGTGTGCATTTTTTAATCTCCTAAGTACTTAGATAAGTTACACATTTGTTGTTGGATGAGTTGTGAAATATGAAGGCTGCCTTTAAAAGAACAGAGAGAAGAAGAGAAGGAAAGAAAGTAACGTGTGTCTCTGAGCTCAGGGTGAGGATCTTATGCTTTAGGGTCCACAGAGAACCACTGGCCGAAGTCCCAATCAATAAAGCTCCTGTCTCCAGGAGGGGAAGGGTATCTATACTGAAATTTTGGCATATGGAATTTAAAAGAAAAAAAAAAAAGAACTAAAAACAGGTCTGTGTACCAGTCATTATTCTAATGGGAAGTGGCACATGGTATACACTACAGAGTAGTTAATGATGTTGGTGATTCATTATGAGGAGGTAAATGTTACAGGGAAAGATAACTAGAGTGCAGGGAAGGTGTCTCTTACTAAGAGTGTTCAGTGTTCACTTCAGTGACTTCTTAGAAAGGTCAGCTGTAAGTATATATAGAAAATAAAGGAATCGATCGTAAGAGTGTCTTCAGGACATTCTATCAGAGCAATGGGATCATTCATGCCCTTAGGGGAGGATCTTAGCTATTTTCTAGAGAGATATAGGATCTAGGACTGGTGAGCAGTCATTGAGAGATAAAAGGCACAGCCAGTTTTGTAGGTCTAAAACAGAGCAGAAGAACGAGAGTCTCTGTGGTTATTTTCCAAGTATCATTAGGCTTTACAGATGAGAATAGGACTAAAACAGAAAGAGAAGGGGCTTGGAGAGTTGGCTTAGTGGTTAAGAGCACCGGTTGCTCTTTCAAAATACTGGGGTTCAATTCTCAGCACCCACATGACCTCTCACAACTGTCTATAACTCCAGTTCCAGGGGATCTGACACCTTTACACAGACCTGCATGCAGGCAAAACACAAATGCACATAAGTAATAATAAATATATCATTAAAAAGCAAAATAAATAAACAAAAAACCTGAAAGACTGGCAAGGCATTGAGAAAAGCATAGGATATTACTCAGTCTTTTGGATAACAATTGGTGATGTTGATTCCTGGAGCTACATATGAACAGTTGAGATAAGGAGATAATGAAAATGATTGTATGCATGCTCTATGCATTTTGAAGATGAATTTTTCTACCATCTATTACTAGACCAAATCCAGAATGTAGAAAAAAGGAGTTTTTTAAAAAGGCACAGAAATTATGACAACATGATTACAAATTGATACAGGTAGGAGGGTAAGATCCCAACAGAGTATCTGCAACAACAACACTGGCTAAACTAAGCTATTAAAGTCTTTCCTGCCATGCCTAAATTATGCAGTAAGTAGAACCCAGGACATGGGTAGAGAGCTAGGGAGGGAAGGGGATACACTAGAGAGATGGTAATAAGAAGAGTTTTTAGTAGGTATGAAACTTGGAGATATTATGTACAACAGAGTAACTCTAATTTTACAACAGTTAATTGTATACTTGAAAGTTCCTAAAAGAATTATTTGTAATTTGGTATGGCTAATACATAAAGTCATGTACATATCAATTAGCTTTATTTAGTCATTCCACTGTGCACTTACATAGAACACTATGCTATACATAATAAACATATAAATTTTATATTTTAATTAAATTATAATAAGATACTGTAAACAAATGTATGCTAATATAGAAGCCCCTCTCAAACTCATCTTTACAAGCTGCATTAACTTTCTGGAAAGATGAGGAAAAACAAATATTTGTTTCCTTCATATAGGACACTAGTAACAGGCCAAAGAATTGTTTCCCCAAATTCTAACCTGGTAAGTCAAAAAACTTAGTGTTGCTTATCAGAGCTTGTGCAAACTCTGCCTACAAGAGTGTAAATACATGTGGGTGGCTACATCACTGAAGAAGCATCTTCCTATACCTGACAGCCATTACCAGCTTATGTATCCTTGGATACAAGAACAAGTCCTCTTGTATCTAGTACACAGACTCACATGCTGTCTTGAGAGACCTCCTATAACCTTTGTGACTCGTGACTTGATGACATTTGTTTTGCATGACCCTGTGTCCAATCCCCAACACCTTAAACAGCAAAAACAAATAATAAGACCAATAACAAAAGCCACCTGGAGGCGGAGGCCTAAAGGTTTTTGCCTCAATTTTTGAGTACAGAGGGAAGCTGTGAGGTTAGGTGTCCACTGGGTAACTGATGTTAGTTTTATCTAAAGGTAAAACATGTTGGGAGGGGGTCTTTGGATCCTCAAGAGCTTAGGAACTGCTTTTAGCTTGGATCTTCCTCCATGCTCTAACTCCTGCACTCATGGCTCTCTGCCTACCTCTTCTGCATATAGAAGGGTGGCCCCAAGAAGAGCCTGATATCCAAGAAATATTGTATCTATCCTCAGTGTCTGACAAAACATACCAAAACTTCCTGATTCTAGCTAACTTAGTGCCCAACTTTGACCAGTTTTTTCCTCGAGCCTTTGATATCCAATATTCTAGTTATCACTTCTAATAGCTAGACTTTTAGGTTCCATATCCAAGTATTATTAATACCTAGGAAAACAGGAATGTCTTCATTTTCTCTTCAAAATGAAGAAATAAAAGGCATGAAATAAATGTTACAAGTAATCTTGAGGCCAGGGCCCCACCTGAACCCAGGAGCTGGGCAGCACCACAGCCCTCTTTGCACCTATCCTGCCAGGGGACATCTGCCCTGCAGGGAGTCCAGCATTTAAAGGTAGTCCCAAGTTTAGAGGTGAGGCCGCCATCTTTTCTCCTGTGACTGAGCAGTCAGGTGCAGCCAGGTACGCAGGGAACACCTGAGTGTAAGATCACTTGGGACACAGTCTGCCACGGCCCCATTTGCACCCAGGAGCTGGAAAGTCCCACAGCACTCTGTGCCAGGGGAGAACCAGTCACTCAGGGGTGCTGAGACAGGCTTGCAGGCACACAGGAATGACAAGCACCAGTCAGAGACAGCAGGACCAACTAACACCAGAGATAACCAGACGGTGAAAGGCAAAGACAGGAACATTATCACCAGAAATCAAGGCAACATGGCATCATCCGAAACCAATTCTCCGACAACAGAAAGTCCTGGATATCCCAATACACTAGAAAAACAAGATTTGGATTTAAAATCACAGCTCATGAAGCTCATAGAAGGCTTCAAGAAGGACATAGATAACCCCCTTAAAGAAATACAGGAGAACACAAGTAAACAGGAAGCCCTTAAACGAGGAAAACACAACAAAACAGGTGAAAGAATTGAATAAAACCATCCAGGAACTAAAAATGGAGGTAGAAACAAAGAAACACAAAGGGAAACAACTCTGGACATAGAAAACCTAGGAATGAAGTCAATAGTCATGGATCCAAGCATCAACAACAGAATACAAGAGATAGAAGAGAGAATCTCAGATGCAGAAGATACCATAGAAAGCAATGACCCAACAGTCAAAGAAAATGAAAAATGTAAAAAGCTCCTGACCCAAAACATCCAGGAAATCCAGGACACAATGAGAAGACCAAACCTAAGGATTATGGGTATAGAAAAAAGCAAGGATATACATCTTAAAGGCCCAGTAAATATTTTCAACAAAATTATAGAAGAAAACTTCCCTAACCTAAAGAAAGAGATGCCCATGAACAAACAAGAAGCCTACAGAACTCCAATGAGATTGGACCAGAAAAGAAATTCCTCATGTCACATAATAACTAAAATGCCAAATGTACTAAACAAAGAAAGAATATTAAAAGCAGTAAGGGGAAAATGTCATGAAACATATAAAGGCAGACCTATCAGAACTATACCAGACTTCTCACCAGAGACTATGAAAGCCCAAAGCCAGAAAAGCCTTGGCGGATGTCATACAGACCTTAAGGGAACACAAATGCCAACACAGACTTCTATATCCAGCAAATCCCTCAATTACCATAGATGGAGAAACCAAAGTACTCCATGACAAAAACAAATTTACACACTATCTTTCCACAAATCCATCCCTTCAAAGGATGAAAAACACCAACAAAAGGAGGGAAACAACACACTAAAGAAAGCAAGAAATTAATCTTCTTTCAACAAATCCAAAAAAAGATAACCACACAAACATAAAAATTATATCAAAAATAGCAGGAAGCAACAATCCAGAGAGCCAAATAAACCTATTAAAAATGGAGTACAGAGCTAAACAAAGAATTTTCACCTGAGGAATATCAAATGGCTGAGAAACACCTAAAGAAATGTTCAACATCCTTAGTCATCAGAGAAATGCAAACCAAAACAACCCTTAGATTTCACCTCACACCAGTCAGAATGGCTAAGATCAAAAACTCAGGGGACAGCAGATTCTGTTGAGGATGTGGAGAAAGAAGAACACTCCTCCACTGCTGGTGGGATTGCAAGCTGGTACAACCACTCTGGAAATCAGTCTGACAGTTCCTCAGAAAACTGGGCATGATACTATTGGAGTACCGTGTTATACCACTCATGGGCATATACTCAGAGGATTCCCCAACATGTAATAAGGACACATGTTCCACTATGCTCATAGCAGCCCTATTTATAATAGCCAGAAGCTGGAAAGAACTCAGATGTCCCTCAGTGGAGGAATGGATACAGAAAATGTGGTATATTTATACAATGAAATACTACTCAGCTATTGAAAACAATGAATTCATGAAATTCTTAGGCAAATGTGTGGAACTAGAAAATATCATCCTAAGTGAGGTAACCCAATCATAAAAGAACACATATGGTATACACTCACTGATAAGTGCATATTAGCCCAGAAACTTGGAATACCCAAGACACTTTTCACATATAAAATGATGCCCAAGAAGAAAAAAGGAGAGGCCCCTGGTCCTGGAAAGGCTGGATGCAGCAGTGTAGGACAGGTTAGCAGGAAGGGGTTGATTGGGGAACAGGGGGAGGGGAGAGGACTTATGGTACTTTCAGGGATAGAGGAACCAGGAAAGGGAAAATCATTTGAAATGTAAATGAAGAATATATCTAATTTAAAAAAAAAAATATCTTGAGAAGAACATCTTGTGATTCCTGGGAAGTCAGAGTTGTTCTTTGTTGTTACTAAGCAAATTTAGATACATACAAACTGAAGCTGGAAGGGGAAAAAACAAATCAAATGGAAAGCTAGAGGAAAATTTATTAGCCCTCAAAAGGAAATCTGAGGGCATACAAGTTGCAAATCTCACAGCTGCTAGGAAGGAAGGAAGGAAGGAAGGAAGGAAGGAAGGAAGGAAGGAAGGAAGGAAGGAAGGAAGGAAGGAAGGAAGGAGGGAAGGAGGGAAGGAGGGAGGGAGGGAGGGAGGGAGGGAAGGAGGGAGGGAGGGAGGGAGGGGAGGGAGGGAGGGAGGGAGGGAAGGAAGGAAGGAAGGAAGGAAGGAAGGAAGGAAGGAAGGAAGGAAGGAAGGAAGGAAGGAAGGAAGGAAGGAAGTGGAGATGTGAAGAAACAAAGGCCGTGTTGCTTGAGAGAAGCAATTCAAATATCATAGTTACTTAGGCTTAAAAGTATACTTAGGCTCTGGCCAGCAACCAAAAGAAAAAGAATAAGGAAAAGACAAATAAATCGGGAATCAAAAAGGTGGCCAACCCAACCCAGTCTTCTAGAGGGCTAGGCTTAGCTCCAGTTACTACAGTAGTGGGCAAGAATTATGGGAAAGAAACACACATTATCTTAAGGAAAAGCACCTTCCTAGGGTTAGTCCCTAGCCAGGTTCTTAACCAGCCCTACTAGACTAGCCCTAAAGGTAGAAAAATAGGGCATGTCTCTACCCACAAGTAAATTGCATTCTTAGAGTACCAGCCTCCTGTCTTTGTATGCCTGCTGTAGGTCAGTTAACAATAATCTCTAGCTCTATGTTGTTATAATGATAGATTTTCTCCTTCTTGCAATTGAATAGGTTTCCTCTGTTTCAGGAAAGCCTGACAGAACTCAGAAAAGTGCTGTGCTTGTGATTTAAGTTTATTATACACAAGGGTACACATGAGAGCTGGTGGAAGGACACAGAGAAAGTTCTGTGAAGTCCTTAATGTGCACAATTCTTTCAAACACCAATGTTCAAACATGAGAACCTCACACTAAGTACTGAGCTTCTACTGAAACTTCCTTACATAGCTTCATTATTTTCTATTTTTGGTCTATAGCTGAATTTAATCTCTATCCTCCCTCACTAAATAATTAAGCTTCTGTCAACAGACCCAAATTTCCATATATAATCATAAAATCTTTCTGTTGTAACCAACCTCCTATCTGGGATTTGCTTGGAGCCTACCATGAAATCTGTTGTTAATATAGACTCAGGTTTGAGTCAATGGCCTATGACTTATTAAGGTTATTTAGGGTTTTCAAAACTCTATCTCAGGAATCAAGGGCAAAGGCCAAACAAGTTGTTTAATATATATCAAGAACTTGGTCCCATCTCTCTCTGTCCCTCCTGCCTTTTTAAAAATTTCTACACCATTTAATTACCTTGGTATATGTACTGTGCAAATTGTGAAAACCCTTGACACATTAAAATTTATATCTTAAAATACTGTGGAATTAATTTGTTTATTCCCATGTGATTTGAACCTCCAGTCCTGCCTAAAATGTTCATAAATCCTGACAGAGGGAAAAATGAAGTTAACCCATCATTTATTAGAGTGAAGTGTCTTCATATACTTAAGATATGAGTGTCATTGGTATCCTCCATGTAGCTGGTTGTCTTTAAACAACTTCTTCCCAAAGTTCCTTTTCAGAGCCAACATCACCTCTTTGTTCCTAAGAGTATATATCAGTGGGTTCAGCACTGGAGTGACTGCACTATAGATAATGGCCACCATTCGATCCTCACTCATGGAGGAGACTGATGCTGTGGCAGGGCGGATATATGTGAAACCAACAGGTCCATAGAAAAGACAAACCACCATAAAGTGAGAGGTGCAAGTGGACAGAGCCTTCTTAAGCATTCTGCAGGACCGGTTCTTGAACAGAAGAAAGGCAATGATGTAGAAATAGGAGAGGAGTATGAGGAGGAAGGCCCCCATGGATATACTGCCTGTAACAACAGAAAGAAGCCACTGGTTGAGCACTGTGTTGCCACAGGCCACCTCTAAGAGAGGCTTGACATCACAGAAGAAATGACTGAGTTTGTGAGAGTGGCAAAAGTTCAATCGAGCAGTCATCACAGAATGCAGCAGAGCATAGAAGAAGCTGGTGAGCCAGGCAGTAGCTGCCAACAGGATGCACAACTGAGGATTCATGATACCAGTGTAGCGGAGTGGGCTGCAGATGGCCACAAAACGGTCAAAGGCCATCACAGCCAGCAAGATGGCCTCTGTGCTTCCCAGAAAGTGGAAGAAGTAGAGCTGAGTGATGCAGCCTAGGAAAGATATGGTCCTATGCCTCGAGAGAAGGTTAATGAGAACCTTGGGAAGCGTCACCGAAGAGTAACAAATATCCAGGCAGGAAAGGTTTCCTAGGAAGAAGTACATAGGGGAGTGGAGTCTTCTTTCCAGAGTGATAATCATTAATATAACTCCATTTCCAACCAAATTCAGCAAGTAAATGGTTAAAAACATCACAAAGAAGATGGGCTGCAGTTTCTGAACACTGGTCAGGCCAAGCAAGAGGAACTCATCCACTGAAGTGGAGTTCTCCATCACTAGGGGAAAACAATGTATTCTGTTTTTCTGAATTTAAAACATTACTCTGAAGGGATTAAGTGAAGTACAAGCTGACTCTATGGAGGAATTTATGGAGCTTCCATATAAATAACATTTAGACGTCTCATTTACTTACAACAGAGTTAGAGATGGGTATATCTGATAAATTCTGAACCTGTAAAAGGGTTTCTGACTAATAAGTAAAGCATGTTAGGACTAAGCCAAATACATAAGGGCACTTTTAAGAGGACCTTACCATAACCTCATACAAAACATTCAAATCAAGGGTTGAACATGTTAAAAACACACAGACTAAGGGAATAATGATTTATCTTCTGTTTTAGGTCCTGAGAATCATACAGATATGGCCTAGTGAAAATTTCTCCACTTCTGAACCAAAGCAGTCAATGATGAACCTCTACATCCTCCTTGATGGCCTAAATCTTTCAAGAAATTAAAAGAAGATTATGAGTTTGAGGACAGCCTAGGCTACAATGTGAGACCATGTTTCAATAGAGGGGAAGAGCAAAAAAATAGAAAAATACAAGGTGACAGAAATTATAGGGAGGAGGGAGTGGAAGGGAGAGCTCACAAACTCCAGCATCATGTAAGTACAGGAAATGTCGAGTGATTTGCACTGCAGTATTTCAGCACAGCTGTGGGGCTCTGAGTGAAGCTAGAAAAATCTTGAAATACTAGAGGTTGTAGAAATATGGCAACACCCCATTTTCAGCCCAAAAGACTATTCCACAATGAAATTTCCTTTAAAGGAGGGGAGCTAGTAGGAAGAAGACAACATAAACACTGAGGGTGAAGGTAAGAAGGACATAGTAAATTAACTAAGAAAACTGCCATTTGAAAAAAGAAAGCAGCCACATAAGCTCCACAGAAGGAGAAGCCCTCAGACTGTGTTGAGGCATTGAGAAAGAACATGGGCGATTTTCCACTACTACCCACAGAAGAGACTCTGATAGTTAGTGATCCAGAATATCAGAATCCAAAACAAACTCCCAGTAATTAGCTTTAAAAGTTAAAAGAATGAAGAATATGTAGTCAAATCTACAATCAGGAGATACTTTTACATACCTTTCAATACAACTGACTAAGTAAACAGCCAAGGTGTATGTAAGATATGAAAACCTGAACAACATGACTTCACAATTTGGTTAACACATGTAAAGCACTGAACACAAAAATAAAAGAATTCATGCTATTGTTGGGGCACATTGAACATTTACTAAGTCAAGCATAGACTGAGCTTTTTTAAAAGACTTGGAGTTTTTTTTGTTATGCTCTTTTTTGTTATGGTTGATTGGTTGGTTGGTTTTATTTCAGAAAGCAGAACTATTCAAAATGTTCTTTGAAATATGAACCTGAAGAAAATAAGATGGAAAAGACAAAAATAAAGGGAATTTTACAATAAAAAATAAGGATATAATAGAGAAAATTCAACAAAGATAAACTCCATCAGAATCAGAAAATTATAAGAAAGGCAATTTAAAAATCTTACTAAGTGCTTCAAACTAAGTAACATCACTTAAATAACTTATAGATAAAAAGGAAACCCAAATAGAAACTAGAAAATACATTGGATTGTTAGGAAAATAAGACATATCAAATTTTGTTATGTAGTGAAAACAGTAAGTAGAAACACTATTGGCCTTAAATACATATGTAAGAAACGGATAAATACTGAAAAAACACATGAAAATAGTAAGCTTTTGTAGTGGTGGGCATGTAAACTAACATGTCTTGATCATTATAAAATAACATGCATACCAAAACCTCACATTGCGGCTGGACAACAGTGATGCATGACTTTAATTCCAGCATTTAGGAGGCAGAGGCAGGTGGATCTCCAGGAAGCCCAGCCTACTCTACATAGCAAGTTCCAGACCATCTAGACCAGCACAGTAAGGCTCTACCTAAAAAAAGAAAACTCACATCACATTCATGAATATATACAATTATCTATTAATAAAAAGCAAAATAAAATAAATGGAAGTATCTAAATTTTTACTTCCTAAAGCTATGCAGATAAGTGAATGGTTGCTAGAAAGTTGAGCATGAAGAAAATAAGACGGAAATAATAAAAAATAATCTTACTATAAAAACAAATGTACAATAGAGAAAATTCAACAAAGATAAAGCTGTTATTTTAAAAGATTTTGAAGATGATAAACTACATCAGATGTATGCTACCAGTTCAAAAGACAGTCTCTTTGTAGATAAGATTAATGTTAAAAATGTAGAAATCAAATCAACCAAATATTAACAAACACAATATCATATGATTGTTAATTAGAATTTACAGCTTCAGTTGCACTGAGTTCTTTTAAAACTTCAGTCTTTTCCTCTGTAAACTTAAAATGTATAGTATATTCATATTATATGATATGTATAATATATTCATAAAAACTTACACATCAACGTTTGTAGAATATTCACTTATAAAAACCAAAAACTCAAAGTAAAGCATAAGTCCTTCAATGAATAAATAGCAAAGCAAATTGTATTATATATCAGAGAAAACAATTCTGCAATACAAAACAAACAAACTGGATGTGGTGTTTCATATTTGCAATCTCAGCATTTGAGAGGCTGAGGGAGGAAAAGAGGGTTGCTATGAGTTTTAGGCCTGTCTGTGCTTTATAGTGAAACTGTCTTTTAAAGGCAAAAAAATATTACAAGGAAGGAATAGAATCTGTTTAACTTTAGCCTCTCCCAAGATGTTTTACACTCAGGTTTTATGCTTCTGTATCATGTTTTAAGTGAGCAATATTTAGAAACTGAGAAAAGATAAGTAGTTCCCAACCCAGGATCCCTCAACGGAGGAATGGACAAAAAAAAATTTGGTATATATACACAATGGAGTACTATTCAGCCATTAGAAACAATGAATTCATGAAATTCTTAGACAAATGGATGGAGCTGGAGAACATCATACTAAGTGAGGTAACCCAGACTCAAAAGGTGAATCATGGTATGCACTCACTAATAAGTGGATATTAACCTAGAAAACTGGAATACCCAAAATATAATTCACACATCAAATGAGGTCCAAGAAGAATGGAGGAGTGGCCCCTGGTTATGGAAAGACTCCATGTAGCAGTATAAGGCAACACCAGAACAGGGAAGTGGGAAGGGGTGGTGGGGGAATGGGGTGAGGGAAGAGGGCTTATGGGACTTTCGGGGAGTGGGAAGACAAAAAGGGGAAATCATTTGAAATGTAAATAAAAAATATATCGAATTAAAAAAAAAAGTAGTTCCCAACATTGTGGAATGAGGTTTAAGAAGAGGCCGATGTACAGCTATGGGCATAAAAGAATAATGACTGATCCCCATGAACACACTGTTCTGCACTTTCAGAGGAGTGGCAGCTGTAAGGACACACAATGAAATCATGAAGATGTAAATACAAACACGGAATGGATGAGTGCAAGGGAATCTGGGTAATCATTAGAGTGATGAATTGCAGCAGTTTATTAACCTCCCTGTTCCCTCGATTATAATTTGTTACCTTTGGAAGGACTGACTACAGGGACACAGCATGTTTATAGTTCACGTTGCAAAGACTATACTTAGGATTGTAGTTAATGTGTTTGACAACAACAAAATGTTTACAAGCAACCTGTATTTTTTGAAGCTATTAAAAGAGAAATTTGTCAAGACAGGATTTTGCACTATTTATATGATGATAAACTTTCAATTCTATCTGCTTTGTAAATTTTTAATCACATATATTAAAATTACAACTTACCTGTCCAAGTCCCTCAACATGTTGAAAATTACATATTATACCATTATGTTCGTTTGACCAATTTAAACACAAGTGAATGGAAATAATCTAAACACACAAAACTATGACTAAATTATTACATTTATAAAAGGAAATGTATGCAGGATTTAAGCATGTATGTGTATATAAATATACTAAAAATAAAACTTAACTACCAGATAAACTCAGGAAAATGCAAAAATCATACATAGTTTTAGGTATGTATAATACAGATGTACACGTAGGGCATACATTCAGAATTCCAGGATGATTTGTTGGACAACAAAATCAAGATTCAGTACAAGATGATCAATGTGCAGAGATTTCTCACTGAATCTTCTTTTGTGGGTAGAAAATCCCTCTGAACACACCAGAAGAAACCACTAATGGTCGGGACCTTTAAGAAAAGGGCCTCAATGGCAGATGGACTAAGGTACAAGGAATACACACCTTTTATAACATTTTTAATTTTGTGAAATATTAACATCTAATATATTCAATATATAATCATTTGTTTATAAATAGGAAGTAGAAGCTGTACAAGACTAGAGTATTAAAATAGAGAAGAGTGTTGGGAATACACAATTTTTAGTCCACTTATCACATTCAAGAACAATGAGATTTGGAGTGACTCATGGCCTATACTTTACAGTCTAGGAAAGAAATTACTTTTGCACACCCTTTTCACCCTTTTCACACAAGAACAGTAAGGTAAAAGGCACAAAGTAGAAATTTCACCAATTCTACAGTCAGTTATTCACATTTGTCTTCTTAGCCAAGGCATAAAATCATTGGAGATTTTCTTAATTTCAGTATATTCTGTCAAATCTTTGTAATTCCTACACCATACAAAATTGGGTGGAATCAAAATGGTGAATATTTTTAGCCACTTGTTACTATCATAAGTGACTGGTAGAATGAATAATGTTCCTAATGCATTTACTAATAATACTAATATATTCCTAAATACATCTGGAGTCTTATAAAGATATTATCTCCATTTATGTCCAAGTAGTACTTCTTTTAAAACCCATCTTGGATCACTGTTACCTATGTCTAATGCTCTGAGCTCTCAAGTGCCTCCCATGTTATTTGAAGGTTTAACATACTGTGTTGAACTAGAATATTGTGCACCACCTTCCCTCTCTTAACTTGTGCATGTATCTGCTATTCAACTTCCTGTCTCAACCACACTGATATCCAAGTCAGCACCAGTTCTTGACTGAAGCGAACATTACTCACTTGATAAACCTACATGGATAATTCCCTTGCTTTTATCCTAAACTCAGTGCTTTACTGGCTGTCTCATTGTAAACACACACACACACACACACACACACACACACTGTTGTTATCAATAGACTCTCTCTTAATTTGCTGCATTGAGTTTTATTACATATCTTCAACATGAATGCAAGTTCTAGGAAGAAACAAAAATGCTTTCTAATTTTTTTCTAATACTGTAACCTCAGCATCCAAAACAATACCTACCATTTTTACCTGCCTTATATGCATTTACTGGGCTCACTCAGAGCCTAATATTACCTATTAAGTGTTTGATAACAAATCTCATGAGATCACATTTACCTACTGTTACAGTTTGCATCTACACTTTATCCACAAGATTCCCCTGACTGTGACGATAAACTTGAAGATTATCAGAATACCTAGAAACAACACACCAGAATCTGTGTCCTGAACTAAATAAATGACTTTAGCAATAGAGGGACAGTTACTTTGGCATTTTGTTGTACTGCATGACATAGTCAGATTAGTTAGCATCAGAAGCACTATGGAAATTCATTACATAATAAGTGAGTCAACATGGACACCAAAAAGATGATTGCTATTAACACATGTGTAAGAGAAATGTCCTAAACATAACTGTTGATGGTGGAGCATCCCAAGGATCATGAATCAAACTGACACACACAGTCAAGAATTTGGGGTTCTATAAAAGAAGTAATGTAAGAAGTATATCATACATACCATAGTTCACAGTTTATTATCATCTTTTCTGACAATTGAATCCTCCCTCTTCCACTAAAAATACTCCTACAGAGTCATGTGTTTATTTAATACCAAATACAACCTAACTTGTTACTAGCACTGGAAGAGAACCTGCTTCTCTGATGATCATTGACTTTAATGGATACTAAGAGATGAATCCTATAATTCTTTGCTCTCTCTATCTTCCCTCTTTTTATCTCCTCTCATTCTTACATGAATACAAGGGCCCAACTCTACCACCAGATCCACTAAAATTATACACACACACACCCTGCCGTATACTTTCAACATATTATATGCTTGATCACACAGCCTATCCTAAGATCTGAAAATCCCAAACACACCAAGAGTGCATGCAACAACTTACAAACAAATTAGGAAAATAAAAGATTTCCAGATAGTGACTTGTATACTCTATTTTTATAAAGATGCCCCCCCCCAGTTACTCTCACTTACCCATTGCTCTGGTCTGAACTTCCTTTCATCAGAGTGGGGGGAAAAGACCCTAAACGTCCATGTGAAGGCACATTCCACATAAGCCAAGCTCTCAGAAGGTGCTGATCACCAGGCTCTCTGCACATATGTAGCAGTTGCTCAGCTTGGTATTCCCGTGGGACTCCTAACAGCAGGAGCAGAGGCTGTCTCTGACTCTGATGACTGCCTTTGGTTTCTTTTCACCTTACTGGGCTGCCTTGTCTTGCTTCAGTAGGAGAAGTTGTGCTTAGTCTTCACTGCAACTTGAAATGCCTAGGCAGGTTGCTATCCATTCAAAGCCTTCCCTTTTTTGAAGACAGGAAGGGTCAAGGAGAGGGAAGGCCTGGGAAGAAAGGAGGGAGGGGAAACTGTGATAGGGATGGATGTAAAGTAAACAACTGAATTAATGGTTTCTTAAATAAATGGTTCAAAGTGTTAATTCCCCTGGGCTACATGGAGATTTTACACTAGCTTGGGCTATAAGACAACTTGTCTTAAGAAGGAAGGAAATGAGGGATGAGAGAGGGAGGAAAGTAGGGAAAGAGAGAGAGATAGAAATTCGGGGACATGAAAGAAATTTTTTGCCAATATTACATTTGCCCATTACTCTAAGCTGCTGTACATACTTTAGAATGGATATAAGAAACTACTTAAAATTATAACAATCTCAGAAGATCTTATTTTGTGTTCTGACAGAGGGAAGACCAAAATGAACCCTCTTATACTTACTTCTCTAGCAGCATCTTGGGCATTAACATCTTGGGGTTTTCTCTCCAAGGAGTCATTCTGTCCAAAATTCTTTTCCCATAAGAATCAAGTCATTTGTTTTCTTTTTGTTTTAGTAGTTTCCTTGATGTTAAAAATAATAAAAATTTGGGTAAAACCCTTTGCCAATTACAAGAGAGAAAAGGGTGGTAATAATATCAAAAATGAGGTAGCACTACCGCAGTCCTTGAGAAATCCAACATATAGTGAATGCAGAAAGTCATAAAACTTAGAGTAGTATACTGCAAATTAAAATGATGAGCTTTAAACTGAGTTCTACATACACTGTGAATCATTTACGACCAAATACGGAGACTAAGCCAGGCACAGTGGCACACAACTTTGATCCCAGCACTCAGGAGGCAGAGGCAGGAGGATCACTGTGAGTTCAAGGCCATCCTGGTCTACAAATTGAGTCCAAGACAGTTAGGATTGACTGACAGTTTGAACCCTGTATCAAAAAAACAAAACAAGACAAAACAACATTTCTATTATGGCCACTCCTACCTAAGACTAGGTTTACAAGTGTGCATCACCAAGCAGGACCTGAACCATTCTAACTTCCAAATGTGATAATTATTGTCAGACCTAACCAATAACAGTTATCCATGGAGTCTGCCAGAGGACCTGAATTTTATTTGCAGCACTCACATGGCAATAAATAGGATCTCTAACTCCAGTTCCAATGGACCATATGCCCTCTTCTAGTCTCTGCTGGCACCAGGCACTCACTTAAAGCACATATATACATATGCGCAAAATATCAGTGCACATAAAACAAATCAATAAAAAATGTTCGGTTTTTTCCTTGTTAGTTTGTTTTGGTGAACATACAGAGATCCTGAAATATTTGACAAGCTCTAGGACATTAAGTACTTAGTGTGAGAGAACAGGAAACAACATTGGAGATTCCATTTCCTCAGAGGTTTCAATTTTCTGTAACTTAAAATTTGTCTGGTACTTTCTCATGGATACTGATGACACTCCCCCAGTTCTCATTACAGTTGTGTGGTGGGTAACTAGAGAATCCAATCAGCACTACCACTGAAAGGAAGGGGAACTCAGAAAACTGCACTCTTGCTTCTGGTGGTTGTCCCTCTGGCTGTTACCCAAAGAGGGCCCAGTGAGTTCAGGGGTCCAGTAGGAAACAACCTTGGCGGGGAGGAGCAAGGGCTTGGGACCAGACCCTCAGACCCCTTCCCTACCCTGTCCTATGCTCCTTGTCCTGCCCATCTCCCAACACCCTGCCAACTCCTGCACTTGCTTGTACTCTCAGAGAAGGGTCCTGATATCAACCTGCACTTTCCCTAGGCTCACATTTACTGTGCTATTTCCAAACTGTCCTGTCAGAGTACATCACTGCAGGCTTCGGGGATGACAGAGTTTCAGCTCTCTGATAGCAATGAGGAGTTTCCAAGGATAGAGCCAATTAGGCCCTGGATAGAGTAGGAAGGTCTAGAGTATTGGAAGGAGCTGAAACTCAGAGTCAAGAACATTATACAAAGAACCAGAGCTTGCCTTCAGAAACTGCTCACCTACTACAACCATACTGAAGGCACCTAGTGACTCTAGGACTATGTTCAACTCCTACATATCCCCACTGCCTAGCCTGACTAGCCCTGGGTCCCAGGTTCAATGTATGGGGGTGGGCTTCAGAACCCTCAAAAACACTAAACCAGTTTCACTTACAGTTTAGGTCCAAATCCTGCAGGTGAGCATAACAGGGTGAGGTGGTCCAAGGCTGACTGACAGCTCTGTTGTCAGGCTCTCATATCTTGCGGTGGATCGTTGCTTCTGAGGCAGGGCCATATATGGGCCTTCTTGTAGAACACTATCGGCTTGCATATGATGGCTCAGATTACAAACACTCTGAATGAGGACCTGAACTCCTGGACTGCATCAGACATGGTGGTTCAGATCTTGAAGAGCAAGTTAGAGTCAGATGGTACAGCGGAGTACTTCAGGACCTATGTGGATGGAGAGTGCCTAGAGCTGCTCCATAGATTCCTGCAGAATGGAAAGGAGTCTCTGGAGCAAGGAGGTGTGAGGAAAAACTAGGAACCACTTTTAGTTAGCAAATTTATCTCTTCAACCGTACAAGTGAGGTTCATGCTGTCTGGGGAGGGAGGAAATATTGGATCAGCTGCAATACTGCATAAGGAGAAGGAAGAGTGTTACTTGGCTTTCCTGATCCAACATCAGAGAGCAACTGTTCCAGGACTGACACTACTTTCAGGATAATTGAGTCTGTCCCAGGATGGAAGGAGAAAACATCCCCCAGATAAACAACCAAGCATTTCTATTCAGTATGCAGCTCATTGTGAACCGTAGCTTCTTTCAGGCTTGGTTCTCTGCCCATCCCCGATGTCTTTGGAGGTCACACTCCTCTGATGCTGAGTCTCTCAGCTTAACCCAATCAGGCCAGAGATGTTAAATCTGAAGGCTTCTACTTGATTCTGTCTTAGGGTGTCTATTACTACAAAGAAACACCATGATTGTCTTAGTTAGGGTTTCTATTCCTGCACAAACATCATTACCAAGAAGCAAGTTGGGGAGGAAAGGGTTTATTGAGCTTACACTTCCACGGTGCAGTTCATCACTAAAGGAAGTCAGGACTGGAACTCAAGCAGGTCAGGAAGCAGGAGCTGATGCAGAGGCCATGGAGGGATGTTTCTTACTGGCTTGCTTCCTCTGGCTTGCTCAGCCTGCTCTCTTATAGAAAACCCAAGAATACAAGCCCAGGGATGGTACCACCCACAAGGGGCCCTCCCCCTTGATCACTAATTGAGAAAATGCCTCACAGTTGGATCTCATGGAGGCACTTCCCCAACTGAAACTCCTTTCTCTGTGATAACTCCAGCCTGTGTCAAGTTGACACACAAAACCAACCAGTACAATGACCAAAAGCAAGTTGGAGAATAAGGGGTTTATTTGGCTTACCCTTGCAGCACTGTTCATCATTGAAGGAAGCCAGGACAGAAAGTCAAACAGCTTATCAGCAGGGCATGAAGAAGTACTGCTTCCTAGCTTGTACCCTATGGCTTGCTCATCCTGCTTTCTTATAGAACCAAGGACCTCCAGGCCAGTGATGGCACCAAATACAATGAGGTGGACTCTCCAGCATCAATCACCAATTAAGAAATGATCTATAGACATGCCTACAGCCTGATCTTTTGGAGTCATTTTGTTAATGGAAGTTCCCTCCTCTCAGATGACTTTAGCTTGTGTCAAGTTCACATAAAACTAACCACCTTGATTTTCAGAACATTTCAAGAAATGGATCATGCTAGGTATCTGAATCTAGGCTTCATATTGTGTTTGCATTCCTCTTTTACCCTAATTATGTCCATTCCAAGGATGCTGACATGAGCCCCAATGGCTCCACAAAAAGAATGCAAAATGCTTAAAATTTCCAAACCTTCCACCTCACCCCCCCCAAAGGCACATGTGGCCTATCAGCCTAGATCTGAAGGAGATGTCATCAATGAAGTGCTAGGCAGTGGGCTTCTATCCAGACCAGGCTCTGGGATGGGAAGGACCTGGCCTATGACATGGTGCTTGTGGAGACTGGGCCTTCAGGGGATGGGACCTTTAAGAAGTGGGAAACTGTGGTGGTACCTTAAGGAGAGGAGCAGAGATACACATGCTATGTGTCCCATGAGTGGCTAACAGAGCCCTTTGTCCTGAAATGGGTTAAGGACAGAAAAGGGTAACAACAGAATCAAGGAAAGGAGCCCAGAACAAGATCAGAACTGATAACTGGGGTTCAGGACCATCACTCTCCACTCCTTTCCCAGGAAGATCTTCTCAGTCCTCTGTCATCATCATGGTCATCACTGCTGGTCTGGTTCTCCAGGGAGTCGTGCTTACTACTGTGGTGTGCAACAGGGGGAGCAAAGTATGCAAAAGCGTTGCCTAGGTCATCCTCCTCACCTGTGGACTCAAGGTCTTAGGTGGAATTGTTCCTGCCTCTTCTCTGGGAAGGCCTTTGGCCCACCATCTCAAATGACACAATTGCTTATTTTATCATTGCATTTTATTGTCTGTCTGTGAATGTACTATGTAGGTGTTTGTGTGTATAATGTAGCTATGTGTTCAATACATGTGTGTATGTGTGTATGTATGTTGGTATATATGTATGAATGTGTGTGAGTGTGTGTGTGTGTGTGTGTGTGTGTGTGTGTATGTATGTGTTGTAAGCCAGAGGTCAGTATTATGTGTCTTCCTCTGTCCTTTCTATCTTTTCTTGAGATGGGATCTTACCAATGTGATTGGAACAATTAGCCAGTAAAACAAGGGATTCTACTATTTCTGCCTTTCTAGTACTTGGATTTCAGATGTATACCAATTGCATTCAGACAGACTGAAAACACAGTTTAAACAATTTGCATCTGAACACCAAATATTTAAATTTTAAAAATATCAAAATTCTAAAATTAAAATTCTGGGAAAATATTTTTTAATTCATGTAAAGACATTTACTTACATTTTAAAGAGATGTTTATTAAGGTACATAAAAGTATCAGAGAGTACACTTTATCCCATAAAATAGATAATAGCATATAACTTATATGCACAAGCACTCAGAAATACTAATGAAAGTCATACTGATCTAGCATCATGAGTAACACAAACTAGGAAGCAGTATCTGAAACAAATGATCACCTTGCCTGAGTGTCTACCCTGACAACCTACTATTGTACAAGGGAAATAAAGGGCCTATTCTTTATCCAGAGTCAAAAGTAGGAGTGGAAGGTCCATGTTGAAAACAGACCATCCAGAATACTTTATTATGCTTCCTTCATATCTCACCAGATTTTCAAATCCTTCCCTGAGTCTACAGTCCTAGTTCTAGTGGCTTCCTTTAGGCTATGATTAAGCATTTCACTAGACGATCAAGGCCATTCTGCCTTCCTGGCTTCTTATCCACTATATTCTTTCACAGGGAAAAGAAGCAGCAGTTTTTTTCAGACTTCCAGTAAGTATTGTGGTATATGGCCCAAGCTATGGGCTATAGTAGACAGGAACCTGTGGGGAAACAATTCCAGCTCATAAACCCTACTTTATCCCATCATGTGGGCTCTGATCAAGTCTCATTTGATCTACCACAGTCAGGAACACTGATTAAGGATCTGGTGCTTCTCTCACCATCTAGAAAGATAAGACCTTGCAGGGCCTAATCTCTGGCATGTGGTGGAACAGAGTAGAGATCCTAGGTTATAGGGGCTCTAAGCATTGGGACATTTTGAGTTGAGTTCTTTAGAGTATCACCACGCCTAGGAAATAGTCTGAAATTCTTCTATTTTCTTCCCCAGTATGAAAGCACTGCCTTGTGTGGGTCTGAGTTTTACAGGGTGTGTTCAGATCTCTCTTCTCTACTATAAATCCAAGTCTCTAAATTTCTCTTTCTGCAGTTGGCATCTCATGCTGTCTCCTGTTAGCACAATGTGATAAAGTGAGCAGCCCAGGCCAACCATGATGACTGAGTCTGTCCCCTATATCAGTGTCTCTTCCATGTCTCATCTGTAACACAGCGGGATCTGGGAATTCTTCATCCCTTGTGAAACTTTAGGCTTCTATGAACAGCTTTTTTACTTCCCTATTGACAATAAGAATGTAGATATAGCTTTTTTATATCATCTAAATATAAGATTTGGCTTGTGTTAAGAGTAAGATTTGTAAACTTGAAAGGAAATAAAATGTGAAAACGAACACAAACACCATAAACCTCTGTAATGCACTGAGTCTATTGGGGTGGGTCAGGAGAAAGCTAGAGATCAGACTGTGGCTGGAATTTGTCAGTGATGCATCTTTTATGGGCTTGCATGTGAGTTATATGTAATATGCAGAACATTGATGAAACTGCCTAGGGAATGACTAAGATGAGAAAGGAAACAAGGACTGACCCCCAAGGCTCTAATAATTTTATGTTGGCAGTTTTCTACATACAGTGATGGTTATACTGTATTTAGCATGGATTTTTTTACTCTAGCCAATTTTAATGCTTCAGGATTTCACCATGTCCCCTTTCCTCTACTGGAATTGCAATGTAAATTCTGTGCCATTGTATGTTGGAAGTGTATAATTTGCTATGTGCTTTTGATTTTACTGGGAGTTATTAATAAGATATTGTACCAAGTCTCAGAAGAGACTTTGTACATGGAAATTTTTAACTATATCAAGACTATAATAGACTATGGAGACTTTTGAAATTAGACTAAATGCATTTTTCAATATGATATGGCCACAAGACTATAAGATACATGGAATGAAATGCGGTTGTTTGGATAAGAATGGCCACAAATGGTGAAGCATTTGAATATTCATCCCTTGATGTTAGAAATTGATTGGTTTCTTTTTTTTTATTCAATATATTTTTTATTTACATTTCAAATGATTTCCCCTTTTCTAGACCCCCACTCCCCAAAAGTCCCATAAGCCCCTTTCTCTCCCCCTGTCCTCCCACCCACCCCTTCCCACTTCCCCGTTCTGGTTTTGCCCTATACTACTTCACTGAGTCTTTCCAGAACAAGGGGCCACTCCTCCTTTCTTCTTGTACCTCATTTGATGGATGGATTATGTTTGAGGTATTCCAGTTTTCTAGGTTAATATCCACTTATTAGTGAGTGCATACCATGAGTCACCTTTTGAGTCTGGGTTACCTCACTTAGTATGATGTTTTCTAGCTCCATCCATTTGCCTAAGAATTTCATGATTTCATTGTTTCTAATGGCTGAATAGTACTCCATTGTGTAGATATACCACATTTTTTGCATCCACTCTTCTGTTGAGGGATACCTGGGTTCTTTCCAGCATCTGGCAATTATAAATAGGGCTGCTATGAACATAGTAGAGCATGTATCCTTATTACATGGTGGGGAATCCTCTGGGTATATGCCCAGGAGTGGTATAGCAGGATCTTCTGGAAGTGAGGTGCCCAGTTTTCGGAGGAACCACCAGACTGATTTCCAGAGTGGTTGTACCAATTTGCAACCCCACCAGCAGTGGAGGAGTGTTCCTTTTTCTCCACACCCTCTCCAACACCTGCTGTCTCCTGAATTTTTGATCTTAGCCATTCTGACTGGTGTAAGGTGAAATCTCAGGGTTGTTTTGATTTGCATTTCCCTAATGACTAATGAAGTTGAGCATTTTTTAAGATGCTTCTCCGCCATCCAAAGTTCTTCAGGTGAGAATTCTCTGTTTAACTCTGTACCCTATTTTTTAATAGGGTTGTTTGGTTTTCTGGAGTCTAACTTCATGAGTTCTTTATATATATTGGATATTAGCCCTCTATCTGATGTAGGATTGGTGAAGATCTTTTCCCAATTTGTTGGTTGCCGATTTGTCCTTTTGATGGTGTCCTTTGCCGTACAGAAATGGGAAAACCTCCCATGCTCATGGATCGGCAGAATCAATATAGTTAAAATGTCCATTATGCCAAAAGCAATATACAGATTCAATGCAATACCCATCAAAATCCCAACTCAATTCTTCACAGAGTTAGAAAGAGCAATTAACAAATTCATCTGGAATAACAAAAAACCCAGGATAGCTAAAACTATTCTCAGCAACAAAAGAAATTCTGGGACAATCAGTATCCCTGATCTCAAGCAATACTACAGAGCAATAGTGTTAAAAACTGCATGGTATTGGTACAGTGACAGGTAGGCAGATCAATGGAACAGGATTGAAGATCCAGAAACGAACCCACACAACTATGGTCACTTGATCCTCGACAAAGGGGCTGAAAACATCCAATGGAAAAAAGATAGCCTTTTCAACAAATGGTGCTGGTTCAACTGGAGGTCAGCATGCAGAAGAATGCGAATTGATCCATCCTTGTCTCCTTGTACTAAGCTCAAATCCAAATGGATCAAGGACCTCCACATAAAGCCAGACACTCTGAAGCTAATAGAAAAGAAACTGGGGAAGACCCTTGAGGACATGGGTACAAGGAGAAAATTTCTGAACAGAACATCAATAGCGTATGCTCTAAGATCAAGAATTGACAAATGGGACCTCATAAAATTGATTGGTTTCTTAATTTATAAATTGAATTGAGCCAAATTAAAGTATAAAGGCAGATTTATTGGGAGCATCTCTCACGTGGATTGACTGGATTCACAGGAAGAGTTCAGTAAAGTCTCAGCTTGGCCAGCATTTGGCATTGCATACATTTAATCTCAGCACTTGGGAAGCAGAGGTGGGTTGATCTCCAAGTTCATAGCCAGCTTTCTCTACAGAGCAGATTCCATGATAGCCAGGGCTACACAGAGAAACCTGTCTTGAATAGAAGAAGGAGCAGGAGCAGGAAGAGGAGAAGGAGGAAGAAGAGGAGAAGAAAAAGGAAAGAGAAGAAGAACAAGAGCAAGAACATGAACAAGAACGAGAACAAGAAAAACATGAACAAGAACATGACCAAGAACAAGAAAAACAAGAAGGAGGAGGAGAAGGCGAAGAACAACTGTCATGGATTTGGGGGTAGGGAGTACTGCTTGAGGTTTAATAATAAAAAACATGGGTCTGCCAGCCCCCCGGGAGTGGGGCCTGTGTCCTGCCCAGTGAGCTGCAGAAGGAGAGAAGCCCCGTGGCCATACTTGCTGCCTGCTGGGACAGAAAAGGGTCACTAGGTTCTGTATCACCCTGAGCATTAGATCTCTGGTGGTACAAACCACCAGGGTTCTGCTCCAAGGAACTGAGCACATAGGCGGTTTGTCTGCCAGTCTGCCTGGAGTGAGACCTGTGTCCTGCCCAGAGAGCAGCAGAGGAAGAGATTCCCTGTGGCCATATTCGCTCCCTGCTGGGACAGAAAAGCGTCACTAGGTACTGGATCACCCTGAGCTTTAGATCTCTGGGGGTGCAAATCTCCAGGGGTCTGCCTGCACTCAGGAACTGAGCACATAGGCGGTTCATCTGCAAGCAAGTCGGTCAAGGGACCTGTGTCCTATGTGAGAATCAACAGAGGGAGTGACCCCACCACACCATCTTCGCTCCATAATAAAGCAGAGAACGCCTGACTGACCTTGACAACCTAAGTATAACATTGCTTGAGGCAAGACTGAGAAGGGCTCCAAAGGCACAAAAGATGAAGGCAGCATATCAGTAATCTGTGCCAGAGGAAACCCAGTCATCAAGTGTTGCATAAATAACCTTAATGATCCACAGTAGGTTGAAGCACCAGCGAGTGACAATAAGACCATCTAACTCCTGGGAGAACTATATGGCTACAGGCAAACATTACTAACAGAAACCAAGGCATTATGGCAGATTCTGAACCCAATTCTCCAACAATAGCAAGTCCTGGATACGCCAACACACCAGAAAAACAAGATTTAGATTTAAAATCACTGGTCATGATGCTGGTACAGGAACACATGAAGGACATACTTAAAGAAATTCAGGAGAAAATGGATCAAAAATTAGAAGCTCTTACAAGGGAAACACAAAAATCATTGAAAGAAATTCAGGAGAATACAAAAGCCAATAAGGAAGAAACGCAAAAATCACTTAAAGAAATATAGGAGAACTTTGATCAACAGGCAGAAGTCATGAAAGAGGAAACAGAAAAATCTCTTAAAGAATTAGAGGAAAACACAAACAAGCAAATGATGGAACAAGCAAAAATTTACAGGATCTAAAAACAGAAGTAGAAACAACTAAGAAAGCACAAAGGGAGGAAACTTTGGAGACATAAAACCTTGGGAAGGAATCAGGGACCATAGACGCAAATATCAACAACAGAATACAAGAGATAGAAGAAAGAATCTCAGATGCTGAAGATACCAGAGAAACCATGGACTCAACAGTTAATGAAATTGCAAAATGCAAAAAGCTTATAACCCAAAACATCCAGGAAATCCAGGACACAATAAGAAAGCCAAATCTAAGGATTATAGGCATTGATGAGAGTGAAGATTTACAACTTAAAGGGCCAGCAAATATCTTCAACAAAATAATGGAAGAAAACTTCCCTAACCTAAAGAGAGAGATGCCCATGAATATACAAGAAGCCTACAGAACTCCAAACAGACTGCACCAGAACAGAAATACCTCCAGTCACATAATAATCAAAACCCCAAATGTACTAAACAAAGAAAGAACACTTAGGGCAGTAAGAGAAAAAGGGCAAGTAACATATAAAGGAAGACCTATCAGAATTACACCAGATTTCCCACCAGAGACCATGAAAGCTAGAAGATCCTGGGCAGAGCTCATGCAGACCCTAAGAGAACACAAATTCCAGCCAAAACTACTATACCCACCGAAACTCTCAATTACTATAGATGGAGAAACCAAGATATTCCATGACAAAATCAGATTTACACAATATCTTTCCACAAGCCCTACAAAGGATAATAGGGAGAAAACACCATTACAACGAGGGAAACTATACCCTGGAAAGAGCAGGATATTAAGCTTCTTTCATCAAACCCAAAGAAGATAACCACACAAGTATAAAATTAAAATCAAAAATGATAAGAAGCAATAACCACTACTCCTTAATATCTCTTAACATCAATGGACTCAATTCCCCAATAAAAAGACATAGACTAACAGACTGGATACATAAACAGGACCCTACATTTTGCTGCATACAGCAAACACACCTCAGTGTCAAAGAAAAAAACTACCTTAGAGTAAAAGGCTGAAAGACAATTCTACAAGCAAATGGTCCCAGGAAACAAGCCATTCTAATATCAGATAAAATTGACTTTCAACCTAATGTCATCAAAAGAGAAATGGAAGGTCACTTCTTGCTGGTCAAAGGAAAAATCTAACAATAAGAACTCTCAATCCTGAACATCTATGCCCCAAATACAAGGGCGCCCTCATTCATAAAAGAAACTTTACTAAAGCTCAAGGCACACATTGCACCTAACACAATAATTGTGGGTGACTTCAAAACTCCACTCTCACCAATGGACCGATGAGTAAAACAGAAACTAAACAGGGAGACAGTGAAACTAATTGAAGCTTTGAACCAATTGGAGTTAACAGATATATATATATAGAACTTTTCATCCCAAAGCAAAAGAATATACCTTTTTCTCAGCACCTCATGGTACCTTCTCCAAAATAGATCATATAGTTTGTCACAAGACAGACCTCAACAAATATAAGAAGATTGAAATAATCCCATGCCTCCTATCAGATCACTATGGAGTAAAAGTGGTCTTTAATAACAATAAAAATAACAGAAAGCCCACATACACATGGAAACTGAACAATACTCTACTCAATGATACCTTTGTCAAGGAAGAAATAAAGAAAGAAAGAAATCAAAGATTTCTTAGCATTTAATGAAAATGAAGGCACAACATACACAAACCTATGGGACACAATGAAAGCAGTGCTAAGAGGAAAACTCATAGCTTTGACTGCCTCCAAAAAGAAATTCGAGAGAGCATACACTAGAAGATTAACGGAATAACTGAAAGCCCTGGAAAAAAAAGAAGCTAATTCACCAGGAAGAGAAGAAGACAGGAAATCATCAAACTCAGGGCTGAAATCAATCAAGTAGAAACCAAGAGAACCATACAAAGAATCAACAAAACCAAAAGCTGGTTCTTTGAAAAAATCAACAAGATAGATAAACCCTTAGCCAGACTAACCAAAGGGCACAGAGAAAGTATCCAAATTAACAAAATTAGAAATGAAAACAGAGTTATTACAACAGAAACTGAGGAAATTCAAGAAATCATCAGATCCTACTACAAAAACCTGTACTCAACACAACTGGAGAATCTGGAGGAAATGAACAATTAATTTCTTAGACAGATACCAAGTACCAAAATTAAACCAGGATCAAATAGACCACCTAAACAGACCCATAACCCCTAAAGAAATAGAAGGAGTCATAGATAGGCTTCTGACCAAAAAAAAGCACCGGACCAGATGGTTTTAGTGCAGAATTCTATCAGACCTTCAAAGAAGACTTAACACCAATACTCTTCAAACTTTTCCACCAAATAGAAACAGAAGGAACACTACCCAACTCCTTCTACGAAGCCACTATTACGCTGATACCAAAACCAGACAAAGATCCAACTAAGAAAGAGAATTTCAGGCCAATTTCCCTTATCAATATCGATGCAAAAATACTAAATAAAATTCTTGCCAACTGTATCCAAGAACACATCAAAACGATCATCCACCATGATCAAGTAGGCTTCATCCCAGTGATGCAGGAATAGTTCAATATCAGGAAATCCATAAATGCAATCCACTACATAAACAAAATCAAAGAAAAAAACCACATGATCATTTCATTAGATGCTGAAAAAGCATTTGACAAAATTCAGCATCCTTTCATGCTAAAAGTCTTGGAAAGAACAGGAATTCAAGGCCCATATCTAAACATAGTAAAAGCAATATACAGCAAACCGGTAGCCAACATCAAACTAAATGGAGAGAAACTTGAAGCAATCCCACTAAAATCAGGGACTAGACAAGGCTGCCCCTTCTCTCCATATCTTTTCAGTATAGTTCTTGAAGTCCTAGCTAGAGCAATTAGACAACATAAGGAGGTCAAGGGGATCCAAATTGGAATGGAAGAAGTCAAACTATCACTATTTGCAGATGATATGATAGTATACTTAACTGACCCTAAAAACTCTACTAGAGAACTCCTACAGCTGACAAACAACTTCAGCAAAGTGGCTGGCTACAAAATCAACGCAAGCAAATCAGTAGCCTTTATATATTCAAAGGATAAGCAGACTGAGAAAGAAATTAGGGAAATGACTCCCTTCACAATAGCTACAAACAGCATAAAGTATCTTGGGGTGACTCTAACCAAACAAGTGAAAGACTATATAAGAAGAACTTCAGATCTCTGAAAAAGGAAATCGAAGAAGATCTCAGAAAACAGAAAAATCTTCCATGATCGTGGATTGGCAGGATTAATATAGTTAAAATGGCCATCTTGCCAAAGGCAATCTACAGATTCAATGCTATCCCCATAAAAATCCCAACCCAGTTCTTCATAGAGCTAGAAAGAGCAATTCTCAAATTCATCTGGAATAACAAAAAACCCAGGATAGCTAAAACTATTCTCAACAGTAAAAGAAATTCAGGGGGATTCAGTATCCCAGACTTTAAACTTTACTACAGAGCAATAGTGATAAAAACTGCAAGGTATTAGTACAATGTCAGGCAAGAGGATCAATGGAATAGGATTGAAGACCCAGAAATGAACCAACACACCTATGGTTACTTGATCTTCGACAAAGGAGCTGAAAGCATCCAGTGGAAAAAAGTCTTTTCAACAAATGGTGCTGTTTCAATTGGAGGTCAGCATGCAGAAGAATGTGAATCGATCCATTCTTATCTCCTTGTACTAAGCTCAACTCCAAATGGATCAAGGACCTCCACATAAAACCTGACACACTGAAACTAATAGAAAAGAAACTGGGGAAAACCCTTGAGGACATGGGCACAGGGGAAAAATTCCTGAATAGAACACCAGTAGCTTACGCTCTGGGATCAAGAATTGACAAATGGGACCTCATAAAACTACAAAGTTTCTGTAAGGCAAAGGACACTGTCAAAAGGACAAAACGTCAACCAACAGACTGGGAAAGGATCTTCACCAACCCTAAATCCCACAGAGGGCTAATATCTAATATATACAAAGAACTCAAGAGGGTAGAACCCAGAGAACCAAATAACCCCATTAAAAATGGGGTACGGAGCTAAACAAAGAATTTTCACATGAAGAACTTTGGAGAGCTGAAAAACACCTTATGAAATGTTCAACATCATTAATCATTAGGGAAATGCAAATCAAAACAACCCTGAGATTTCACCTCACGCCAGTCAGAATGGCTATGGTCAAAAACTCAGGAGACAGCAGGTGTTGGCGAGGATGTGGAGAAAGAGGAACACTCCTCCACTGCTGGTGGGATTGTAAAATGGTGCAACCACTTTGGAAATCAGTCTGGCGGTTCCTCAGAAAACTGGGCATGACACTTCCTGGGGACCCGGTTATCCCACTCCTGGGCATATATCCAGAGGATTCTTCAGCATGCAATAAGGACACATGCTCCACTATGTTCATAGCAGCCCTATTTGTAGTAGCCAGAAGCTGGAAAGAATCCAGGTATTCTTCAACAGAGGAATGAATACAAAAAATGTGGTATATTTACACAATGGAGTACTATTCAGCCATTAGAAACAATGAATTCATGAAATTCTTAGACAAATGGATGGAGCTGGAGAACATCATACTAAGTGAGTCTCAAAAGATCAATCATGGTATGCACTCACTGATAAGTGGATATTAGCCTAGAAACTTTGAATACCCAAGACATAATCCACATATTAAATGATGTCCAAAAAGAAAGGAGGAGTGGCCCCTGGTTCTGGAAAGACTCAGTGCAAGAGTATAGGGGAATTTCAGAAGAGGGAAGCAGGAAGGGGTAGATGGAGGAACAGGGGGAGGGAAAAGGGCTTATGGGACTTGTGGGGAGTGGGGACCCAGAAAAAGGGAAATCATTTGAAATGTAAATAAAAAATATATCAATAAAAAAAGAAGAAAAAATGGTTAAATCTATGAACCAGCGAAACATAGATTTAAAAAAAATATGGAGACATCTGCATAGTATGAGGTATTAGCCTTTTTTCTAGGGGCAGTCTCTTGAGCTAGTCATCCTAATTCAACCCTACTCCCTTTCCTCTTCCTCTCAAACATTTAGTTCTCAGTTTGTATCCCTGTTTTGCTCTTCCCACAGTTCCAGCCACTAGCTCTTTTTATAGTTGCACAGCAAGGGCCAACAGGGAAAGACACACACAAAGGTGCATCAAGTGGTACTCACATATTCACATGGCAACAAACTGTTGTCTAATTGGACTTAAAGTCCATTCATCAGCAGGAAAGTTATACCTTGTACTGGAAAACTAGACAGCTCCCCAGGGCTAGAGATATCATGGACATCAGTAAAGAGTCTGATGTGGCCCTTTGCTAAGCCAACATAATTCCTTACTACTTTCTAAATCTTATCTTTATACTGACAGATAAGTGTAGTTATGACCCTTCATCAAAGAAGCTTCTTTTAACAGCTAATGAAGACTATTATTTGGGCTTTCCATTGCTGTGAAGAGACACCATGACCAAGGCGAATTTTATAAAACATAACATTTAACTGAGTCTGGCTTACAGGTTCAGAGATTCAGTCAATTGTCATGGCAGGAAGAATGGCAGCATCCAGAGAGATATGGTGCCTGAGTGTTCTACATCTTGTTCTGAAGGCAAACTGGAGCTGTCGATGGGAAGATAGAAGGAGAGTCTCAAAGCCCAGCCACACAGTGACACAGTTCTTCCAGCAAGGCCTCACCTACTCCAACAATGCCACACCCACTCTAACAAGGCCACACTCCTAATAGGGTGACTCCTTGAGCCAAACATATTCAAACCACCACAAAGATCAGCACAGAAAACCACAATTGAACATCGAACAGAAATCAATTGATCACAGACTTCAGCTCCCATGGATATCTCTACATCACAGCTCCCGTCTCTATGGTTCAGCAAACATTTCAAAAGGAGGTGAAAAGATGGCAAGAGCCAAAATACTAGATGTTCTGTTCTGAAAAGGTATCTGCTGGAAATGGCTTCATAACCAAGACAGTGGGGTCCCAACCCTTGACAAAGAAGTATGGATATCTGCTAACTACTGGAGGAAGTGAATTAGAGTCTCCCATGAATAAATCCACTCACTGGTTTTCCAATGCAGGGTAGTCAGCCCTGAAATTATATATACATAAACAATAAAAATGGACTTAGCACATATTATATATGTGTGTGTACAAACATACATATGTAGTTACACACATAAATACTTATGTATGTATGTATGTAACTATAATATTCAAAGAAAAATGATTATCAAGTTGATCTGTCCCCTGAAATCTGTCACCTTCTATGATACGCACTCTTGATCAGTCTTCAGTGGTTCCTCTGACTGGTGCTCACGGTCTGGTATCATGGAACATGGACTAGTTGTTGTTCTGATGGCTCAGCTGAGGTTCTGTGGCCCCAACCTAATTGATTACTTTTACTGTGATGTCTCACCCATGATGGTCCTGGCTTGCTCAGATACCCAAGTGTTCCAGGTGACTACTTGTTTTTCTCTCATTTGTCTTCCTGACTGTCCCCTTCGGGCTGGTTTTGATCTCTTGTGCTCAGATTGTGGTGGCAGTGCTGAGAATTCCCTCTGAAGCCAGAAGGACCAAGGCCTTCTCTACATGGTCCTCTGATCTGGTTGTGGTGTCCACATTCTGTGGAACACTCATGGTCTTGTACACTGTACCCTCTGCTGTCCATTCCCAGCTCTTTTTCAAGGTCATTGCCCTGCTTTACAGAGTGGTCACCCCCATCTTCAACCCTAGCATCTATATTTTGAGGAAACAGGAGGTGCAGCAGGCACTAAGAAGACTTCTCTACTGCAAACCAACTGAAATGTGACCTAAGAAGGAGGGCAGTGAAGATTTTCTATTTGACTGTCAGTGTCTTGATTGAAAAGTCTCCCACAATGGGCTGGAGATAGAGTAATAATGTTCATTCTCAGAATTCCACTTTAGGTCTGCTGAACTATGCTGGTGGGGGAGAGAAAATAGTTAAACAATTTTCTCATGTTAGCTTAAAAGATTATGTGAATTACTGTGAGTTGTAGACTGCATACACCATAAACTGCTCTGGTTTGAATATCACAATGTGAAGAAATGTACGGAATTGTCACTCTGTAACCTGTTACTATATATAGAACTTTTGCTAAAGATTAATGCAAAATAATTAAAGAAACAAGACACCAATGCAAACACAAATCTGGAACAATGTTCATTTATTTTATTGTATGACGTTTAGAGTCTTTCCTATTGTGTGTATTTGGTTTAAGCATGCAAACTTTATGATGCAACTTGCAATATGCTATCCCACAAGATGATATGTCATAAGTAGCTTTATATCCATATACCCACATAATAACAACAATAATAAATTATTTTAAAAGGACTCCTGTAATATACTCACCATTAAAAAATAAAAGAATAAAATTTTATTCTTTCTCATCCTGCTCCTATTGACCTGGCTTATTGCCAGACTTCTTACTTGTTATTTAAGTTCTGTGAACACTATAGCTCCTTTTAACATGATTTGTCAGTGGTATCCAGGTTCAGCTGGAGGAAAGATATTAGAAAAATAAAGGAATACTTTAATTCACTAGATATCAGGAATAGGAGATGCAGTAAAATCTATAAGGCTATCATGGGGCAGTTGTTACTAAACCACTGGTAAAAATTCTTAAAATTATCACATAATTGTAGTGATTGCAATGTATATTCATGCAACAGGAGTATAAGAAGACAAATTAAAGAATATCAAACCCAAAATGCTATTCTTCCAATAGATTATTTTATTTGTTACCTGTCTTTTTCCTGTGACAAAACACATGACAAACAATTTAAGAATGAAAGTTTCATTTTATGCATGGTTTGAAGAATACAATAAATCAGGATGAGAAAAGCAAGGGGTGGATGGATACATTGCATCTGTGGTCAACAGTCAAAAACAGATGAATAATGTAAGAAAGCTAGGTTTTTACTTTTTCCATTTATCAGTCTAGGATACTTCTATGAAAATGGTACCACTCACATTCAAAAGGATCATTTGTTCACTGTGAAATCTCTCCAGAGATATCTTCACAGAAATGCCCACCTGTGTACCCCATGGGCACAACCATGCCCATGTCTGTTCAGGTTGATTCCAAATCTAGTACTGTTAACACTGAAGATTAGCCATAACAATCATGGAGTTACCCCCTGAGCCATGGGATTAAGTGACTCAACATGTGTGGTAGTAAAGTGGGGTGTGATCCTTCCTGAATAATGAACCTTACCCCTGAGACTTCTCCATATTCAGGATCCTTCTCAATGAACTCTTAACATCCTTATTTCTCAGACTATAAATGAAGGGATTCAGAGTGGGCGTTACAAGGGTATACATAACAGCAGCTACCACCTCCCCAGAGGAGTGAGAAGTGGATGGTGGCTTCAGATAGGTAGCAAAGACTGTGCTATAGAAAAGGAGAACTACAGAGAGGTGGGAACTACATGTGGCCAAGGCTTTCCTTTTCCCCTTTGCTGATGGAATCCTAGCCACAGCATGAAAAATACAACCGTAAGAACTTACAATGCAGAGAACTGCACTGATACCCAAAACTCCAGCTGAAGCCATCATCAGGACCTTGTTGAGGTGAGTGTCAGAGCAAGAAAGCAATAAGAGAGGCCTACAATCACAGAAAAAATGAGGAATCACTTGATTGGTATGAAAATATAACTGGGAGAGCAATAATGTATACATCAGAGAAACACAATGAGCTATTCCCCATGACCCACTGAGCAGAACCTCACATCTACAGGGAGTCATGAGAAGTGGGTAGAGGAGTGGGTGGCAGATAGCAGCATAGCGGTCAATAGCCATGACTGCCAGAAGCAGGTTATCCATATCTGCAAAAACACCAAAGAAGTACATCTGAGACAGGCATCCAGAGAATGAGATTGATCCATCTCCAGTCCACAGAGACTCCAGTGTTTTAGGAGCTGTGGTGGTGATGAAGCAAAGATCCACGAGTGAGAGCTGACTGAGGAAGAAATACATGGGGGTGTGGAGGTGGACATCAGCACCAATAGCTAACAGAAGTAGCAGGTTCCCTAAAAGGCCCAGGAGGTAGAGACCTAGGAAGAGGCTAAAGAAAGAATGCCATTTCTCTGGATCCCCAGATAGTCCCAAGAGGATAAAGCCAGGAGCCTGACTGCAGTTCATCCTGGGTCTTGTTATTAAAGACAAAACTGGCATGAAAACAATTCTCCCACAGCAGGCAAGAATTGGCACCAACTCAGACCTGGTCCCTTGTCAATAGGTGTTACTCAAAGCCCTTATTGAGCAATAGAAACTAAAACAACAAGAGGGACAAGATTTAGAGTTCACTAAAAATGGCTCCTAGGGAGACATAAAGAAAATTTGTTGAGTGGCTTCCAGGAATTCTCTTGGTGAAAGCTATGCTCTTTAAGCATTGTGTTACTTGATTGAATAACTACTTGTTCATATATCTGTTTGTCTGTGACTCCTTTGAAGGCAGAAGCTGTATCTTAGTATGTAACTTAGTGCTTTGCTGACTCGGTGTTTCAGCAAATGTTCCTGTCCATCCATAATGTCACCATTCCAATTGCAGCTTCATTAGACAAAGTACAATACTTTTGTTTTCCTGAGTGATGTACTGTGACTACTTAGCCTCAAAAAGTGGATTGTTCACAATGCTGCCAATGGAGTTCCTTCAAAAAATAAAATCATATTTGTTTAAAAGAAGTTGCCAGGATAAACATATTTTTAATGAAACAGTGTAAGTCCTTGTGTTTTTTGAATTTTCCCATTCATTTACTATTTCAAGAAAGAAACAAATGTCCTCTAGATGTTGTCCTGCTGGTGTGACTTGAACACATGGTACATCTATATATTTCATTCCTACATATGTAAGCAGTGTTATAACACTCTTCTCCACAAACTCTTGTACATTCCAAGGACTTACTTGTGTGTCTTCTATGACTCTAAGTGTTTTGAACTAGGAATGCCTCATAAACTATTATGACTCATTACCCACATTGAGTGAGCTTTTAGCAAGATTCACATTTCTCAGTTCCATTTTCAATGTTGGTCAACTTCTGTTGCTAACATATTATTACAAACTAATTAATGAAAAATGATCCATTTTGGATCAAATGTCAAGAAAAAGGAGAACCCCTCTGATGGAGAGCAGAGAGCAACAACAGAGAGGACGATGTGGGAAGTGTGTGTCTGTGACTTCTGGTAATTTTTCTTAAACCACTAGTGTTTAATCTTTGTGTGTTTACCTAACCCAAAAGACAACCAAATATTCCACCACAGTTGGATTCATTTTCTACTATCTCAGTACCTCACTGAGCTGTGATATACTTGAGAGAGATTATATATGGTTTCATACCATAGGGTTTATCTTTGCCATCTAAGATTCATTCCAAGAAAATCTTATGCTTCTTTGATTGGCAGATTTACTTGCACCATCATAGATTATCATCTTGTGGTATGGAGTATGTAAACATATATATTTTGTTGAAATATTTAGTAAAGTATTAAGTTAGAATTTGCCCCCTTTCACAAGGAAATGAGACATATGATGGACCACACAGAATCTGCCTTTACTCTTCAAGGTATATCTAGTGCTTGGCATTAAAAATAGTGAATGCTGATCATGAAGTGGGCACTGAATTTTCCCATCCATTTAGTATTTCAAGAAAGAAACAAATATCCTCTAGATGTTGTCCTGCTGGTGTGACTTGAACACATGGTACATCTATGTATTTCATTCCTATATATGTAAACAGTGTTATAACACTCTTCTCCACAAACTCTTGTACATTCCAAATCTTTGATCATCTTTTCTTACCTTAACTGGATATTTTCTCATCAATTCAGTCAAAGTTTATTGTATCAACCGTATAATTGGCTAAACTAATTGTACTCTAAATACTATTATTCAAGTTGGAAACATTTCAGTTTTGTCTTGAAACTATTGCTCAAATGCCTCTTGATCAAATATGTCTAGTGTCTCTTCTTTCCCATTAATTACATACATTGTACTGTGCCTGATTACTGGGAACTCATCAGCAAGCCTCTGCACAACTGTCACAGCCCTAGCTAGCCAGTCTTGTCTTTCTGACTGGTCACCCATAGTTTTTCTAATACTCACTCTAGATATTGTGCACACTTATTAAGAGTAATCCCCATAGTTCCTCTCACATAAGGAACTTCATCTTTAGTCAAATTTGACCAGGGCTTCAAAATTGTTATAATTTTAACTTCTTGTCCATTTTTAAACTGTCAATGAATACTTTACCTTTTATTATCTTATCTATTTTTCTTGAATATACACTTTGGAGGATATGTAGCTTAGGTTGATATTGCCTGAATGAGTTTTCTAGTTTCTGTGACATGTGATTTTTTTCTTCTTGGTTAAATGTGAATTTCCTGAGAGTAAAGGCCATAAGTTCTGTATTAAAAGGTCAAAGAAAACATGACTATTGTAACAATTATTACTAGTCTTTTGGACAAGATACTACTCTGGAATTTCCTCCCTATGACCTGGTCAAGGACAATAAAATAAGAAAACTGAGACACTGTTCAAGGACAATGATGGCTCTGAAAATACACCAAAGAAATGAAAGAATATCTTAAACATGTGGAGAAAATTATATTATGTACTAGTAAAATGTATGCTGACAGAAAGAGTATTCCAACACTTTGTCCAATTTTACTTTCTTACTTTCCTTCTTTTTTCTTGTTTTTATTATGATTCCTAATCTTGTCAGACTATAGCCATATTTTCTTCATGGTACTTTCTGTTTAATCATGCCTTTATTCTTTTTTTATGAGAAGAATGGGTTAATAATGTAGATCTAGGAAGGAGTCAATCTTGTGATTGTAATATGTCTAATACTATCAGAAGACAAAGAAATGTAATCTTGTTCATCAACTGCTTGCCAACAGTTATCTGTACATATAACATGAAGTAATTAATGAAACTTTACCGTTGAGTGGTATAACTCTGAGATTTATGTTAGGGGCTAGGATGTTGGCACATTACTTATGTTGCTGCTTTTCCAGAAATGTGAGTTTGGTTCCCCAATCCAAGTTAGGTGACACACGAGCACCTGAAACTCCACTTCCAAGCTCTCTACTCCCAATTCTGGGCTCTATGGACACTCACACACATGTTCACATACAAACACAAATATATATACATATACTTTAAAATAAAATATAATTTTAAAAGATAATGAAAAGTCAGTCTCCCTGTATACAAGAAAATTGAAATAACTTGCTGCATCTGATCATCACAATGAGGTTTTTAGAAATATGTTTCTAAATGAAAATGAGAACTTCAAAGTTCACAAAGCTGACACACACATGGACATGTTGTTAAGTAACAGGTGTCACACTGCACACTAACCTGGAGATGCTATTAAATCACAGGTGTAACACTGACCCCAGAAGTTCTGATTTCAGAAACTGGTGTGAAATGAGAATCTGTGTTTCCACCAACTCATGCTGCAATTAGCAGCACCAAATTTAAAAAATTGAATTGTTCTGCCAATCATACTTGCAATATCACTATTCCAACTTTATAATAAAGATTAGGAAGTTATTTTCATATAAGGTTACATACTTTCACACTTATTCCTGCCATCAGGCAATGACATGCCTCTCATGCTGTCAATCCTCATGTTAAACATTCTCACTGATATTGTAATCAAATGAAACCAATCACTGCTATTGTATTCATCTCAAACCTATTTATCTAAAAAATACATAGATCGCATTGAGCAACTGAGTCTCAGTACTGAGACTATCTGGAAACTACTCAGCATCTGAGGTTGTGTCTAATGACTTAGATTCAGATGGGCTGCACAGTAATATATGATGATCCCTTGGCTTCTAGAGCTATTGCATCATTTTTCTACTTCTTATGATGTATCCAAAAGCTCCTGTCTCAATCCCTAATTGCCTTCTAAACCAAAAGTTTTAATTCTGTGTTTTCTTGAACCCTCTTAAAGCAATCATTTTTGCTTGTATCTGACAAAATGACTCTCATCAATGTCAGGTTTAAATTTCAGTCAAGTGATTATTTGCTTTCTTAAAAACACAACTCAATTGAAAACCCTTTGTTTTCAATTCAAATTTTTGTCTGACTTTCAAGGAACCTACAATACTCACCTAGTTTCTAGTGATCTCTCTCTGACTCATTTTCATTCTCCTATCTGGTTTGTCTTCCTATTGTAAATTACTTTTAAACTCATCTTTTGTATCTCTCTTCTAGTTACAGTTCACATTTCATATATCTGTAAACCAATCACTCTGTTAAAGTTTTAAATTATGGATTTTTTCCTCAAACGTGTGTGTGTGTGTGTGTGTGTGTGTGTGTGTGTGTGTTATGCATATATATAATATATAACATAGTTGCTTCATAGAAGTATTTTTATTGTGAAACATGTTTTCTTTTTCTGTAGGATTATTTACATGCAACTTTGGAAACTAACATACAAATTGAAAGATGTCCTATATTACATCTTCTATGCTCCAATTTGAAATATGACCTAATACTTCATTAAATACCACATTTCACACTTACCTTCTGACTTCTCTAATATCCACTAATCAATGATGAACTCAAAAACATCCACTTTGTCCAGTGTTCTTAGACCTACAAGCATCCTGCCCTTTACCTTCATTGCTGAAACCATATATGAGAGTAGAGATGATGGAGTCTGGAAGTGGAATCTGTATTATCTCTCTTGGGATCAGAAAGAGTTTCCCTACAGAAAGAAATTATTTCATGACCCTGTAGATTAAGTTCCCAAAGTTACTCATTAGTGAAAAATCTGTAATAACCTTCCACTGAGAATTTTTCCTGAAGAGTATTTGAAGAAAAAAATTACTAAACAGCCATAAATTTAGGCCATTCAGATGTGAAAGCAGAGAGATATTTACAACTCATTATCTATTTCTAGACATTGGTCTAACTTCTTAACTAAGGAAATCTGAATAGTGTACATAAGCCCATAACATTTCCTGGCTTCTAATTAAATCACTCTGACTGATGTATGAGCTTTACATTGCACATTTCTAATTAAATATAATTCCAAATTTATGTTCTGTTCACTAAGTACCTACCATAAGATTCTGACAGCACTGCAAACCTAACTCTATCTAAATAAGAATTCTTCTTCCATTCTCCTAATTAGAGCTCATTCAATTTTTACCATATTTGAAGATAATGTTCACAATTCATAAATAGCTCTACAAGTACCATACATTTAAGTCAGCTAGGAAACATTTAACTATGTGGGGCCACCAAGACAACAAATGAAATTAGTAAAAATCCATTTGCACTATAATAAAGATGGCCAGAAGTTGGTAATATATAGAAGAGCTGGTTCATTCCCAAGATCATGGGAATAATGTTCCTGTGTCTCTGGGTATATACAGGCATCTGCTAGAACTATGAAGTTCCAGTAATTATCTTATTTTTCCATCCTCTTAGTAACATGACTGAATTCAAGAATGATATTGTTCTGATCAGATTAACAAGAAGAAAATATGTAAATCATTTCAAATGTATGTCATGCAAGGCAACGTAGGGAAACAATGAACCATAGAAGGTCATGAAGTAGAAATTTTAACAATTCTACAGTCAGTTATTCAAGGAATTGATACACTTTTATTTCCTTCAACAAAGCATACTATCATTGGACATTTTTTTGAAATGAAAATGTATATATTCTCCAAACTTTGCAATTCTTACACAAAACAAAAGTTGGGTGGAATTAAAATGGTCAATCATTTTAGCCACTCATTACTATCGTAAGTTACTGGTAGATAAAAACAATGTTCCTAATGAATTTACATGTAACTATAAAATACTTATGGTGTTTTGGAATGATTTTGATTCGTGTCCAAGTAACACTGCTCTTAAAACGCATCTAGGATTACAGTTATCTATGTCTAATGATCTAATTTCTCCAATGACTCCCATGTTATTTGAAAGTCAAACAGCTCCATCCAGGGCAGATCGGTCATGCCTGTCCCTCTCCCATACCCAACAGCCTGCCTGTCTCTCAGGAAGTCTGCCTTAACCAGGGACACGGGAAACCCCTTCCCCAATACCTGCCCCAGATGGGATCCCCACAGAACCCAACATATGCAGAAACTATCAGCTCTGCTCCAGCCCTGTCTTCCTTCTGGTCTGTAACTCCACCTGGGGTAGAAGTGGAGCACCTGCCCCTCTCCCATTCCCCACAGTCTGCCTGTCTCCCAGGAGACCTGGCATAACCAGGGACACAGTTGAAACCTCTGCCCCAAGAGCTGCCCCAGCTGGGACCTCCACAGAACTCAGACAATGTGGGCCCTGTCTGCTCTGCTAGAACCCCATTTTCCTTCTAGTCTGCAACTTTGCCTGGGGCAGATTGGACAGAGGACCATTTCCTTCCTGTCTGCAACTCTGTGCCCCGTAGCAACATATCCCCACTCCCTCCCAGGCATAGTGCACTTGTCCCTAGTTCTCAGAGAAGGGTCTTGATGTCACCCTGCTCCTCCCCTAGATTCACATTCACTGTACTATTTCCACACAGCCCTGTCATGTCCAAGCCCTAGAGAAACCAGGTACATCTCTATTGACTGTGGTGACTACACGCAGTTTCAGCATCTTGAGAGCAATGAGGAGATTAAGAGGATGGAGCCATGTGAACCATGTATGGAGAAAGAAGGATTAGAGTATTGTAAGAACCTCAAACTCAGACACAAGAACATTGCACAAAGGTCCAGAGCCTGTGGAACATGCTCTGATACTGCAACCAGAGTGGAGGAGGTAAGTGACCCCAGTCTTGTCTAGATCTCCAAAGGTCCACACTGAGTAGTCACTGGGCCTGGGTTCAATGTATTGAAGAAGGCCTCAGAGCCTTCCATAATTCTGAAGTTGTTTCACTTTGATTTTAGGTCCAAATCCTTTGAGTGGGCAGATCAGCGTAGGGTAGCCCAGACTTCCAGGCAGGATGCTGCCAGGCTCTCAGAACCTGCAGAGGATGACTGCCTGCAAGGTAGGGCCAGATATATGACTTCTTGGCACACTCTATCAAACTGCCTATGATGGCTCAGATTGTATTACCCTGAATGAGGATCTGAACTCCTGGACTTCAGCAGACATGGTAGCTCAGATCACAAAGTTCAAGTTAGAGTCAGAGTGTGCAGCAGAGTAGTAGTTCAGGGTCTGTGAGGATGAAGGTTGCCTGGAGCTGCTCCACAGATTCCTGAAGAATGGAAAGGAGACTCTACAGTTAGCAGATATGAGGAACAACTAGGACACACTTTTAATAAGCAAAGATACCTCCTCAACTGATATCTGTTTGAGTATTATTTGTAGGTGCTTATGTGTATAATGTAGCTTTGTGTTCAGTGCACGTGTGTATGTGAATGTGTATGTGTGTGTGTGTGTGTGTGTGTGTGTATGCTTGTTTGTATCTCTGTGTATAAATATGTGTATATGTGTTTGTATGTATGCGTAAGCCAGGGTTCAGTGCTGTGTGTCTTCTTCTATCCTTTCTAGCTTTTCTTGAGATGGGATCTTAACAATTTGGTTAGAACAGCTAGCCATTAAATTCCAGAGATCTTCCTATTTCTCCCTCACTAGTACTGGAATTACAGATGAGATCCAACCACATACAGTCAGACTCAAAATACAAAATTTAAATAATTTACATCTAAATCCCAAATAATTAAATTTTAAGAGATCAAAATTCCAAAATTACAATTTTGGAAAAATATTTTTTTAACTCATGTCAAGACATTTACTTACATTTTAAAGAGGTGTTTACTTAAAAGGCAAAAATATCACAAAAAAACACTTTATACCATAAAGTAGGTAATAGCATACATATTTGCATGCACAAGCACTATGATACAATAATGAAATTCATACTGATGTAGTTTCATGAGCAACATGAAGTAGGAAGCAGTATCACAATCAAATGCTCACCTTTCCTGCGTCTCTGTGCTGATAACCTACTGTGCATGGGAACATGGGAAATAAAGGCCATAATCAAAGTGGAAGGTTCCTGCTGTGAACAGATACTCTAGAAGGCTCGTTCATATCTCGCCAGGTATTCACATCCTTCCCTAAGTCTGAAGTCCTAGTTCTAATAGTTTCCTTTGGGAAAAGATTACGGTTTTTCATAGATGTTCATGTCCCTGCTGCCTTTCTGGCCCACCATTTTCTTTTCAAGGGTGAAAAGAAGCAGCAGTTACACTAAGACTGCCAGTACATATGGTTGGATATGATCCCTAGTATGGGATACAGTAGACAGGAGCACATGGGTTACACATCCAGCTTATAAATGCTTCTTTATTCCATCATGTTGCTTCTGATCAAGTCTCAATTGTTCTACCACAGGCAGGAACAGTGATTAAGGCTCTTATGATTCTGTCACAATTTAGAAAGTTAAGAACTTGCAGGGCCTAAGCAGTGGCATGTGCTTAGACAGATACATTCCTGGGTTATGGGGCCTCTAAGGGAAGAATATTTTCAGATCTCTCCTCTACTATGAATCCAATTCCCCTAGTTTCTCGTTCTGTTATAGGCATCTCATGCTGTCTCCTGTTAGCACAGGGTGAGTGACAAAGTGAGCAGCTCTGACTAACCCTCAGGACTAAGTCTCTTCCTCATACCTGTGTCTCCTCCCGCTTTCACCTGTACCACATGGGTGTCTGTGGAACTTGTGGAACTTTAGGTTTCTATGAGCAGCTTTTTAATTCACTGTTGAAAATAAGGATGCAGATATAGCTTTATATTTTTTAATCATCTATGGTTTGTGTGATTAATAGTAAAGAATATGTGAATTTGAAAGTAAATAAAACATGAAAACTTACAAACACATGAGTTTAATGTGCTTGGTCTTTTGTGTCTGGTTCACTGGACAGCTAGAGTGCAGACTCTGGCTGGTATTTGCCAGTGCTACATTTTCCATAGGCTGCTATGAAGTCATCAGGGGTACAAAGAGAGTTGCCCAATGATGCCATGCGAGTTATATGTATGTAATGTCCTGAGCATTGATGAAGCCGCCTAGGGAACGACTAGATGAGAAAGGACCAAGGACTGAGCCCTGGAGATGAACAGTTTTATTTTAGCAGTTACCTGAAATACAGTGATGGGTTATATTTTCTTTGTTTTTACTTCAATGATTTTAATGCTTCAGGGTTTCTTTTATTTGTTTTAGGTTTTTGTGTGTTTTTATTAGATATATTCTTTATTTACATTTCAAATGATTTCCCCTTTCTGGCATCCCCCTCCCCGAAAGTCCCATAAGCCTTCTTCCCTCCCCCGTTCCCCAACCAAACCCTTCCTGCTTCCCTGTCCTGGTATTCCCCTACACTGCTGCATTGAGCCTTCCTGGACCAGGGGCCTCTCTCTCATTTGATATGTAAATTGTTTCTTGGGTAGTCTGAGCTTCTGGGCTAATATCCGCTTATCAGTGAGTGAGTACCATGTGTGTTCTTTTGTGATTGGGTCACCTCACTCAGGATGACATTCTCCAGTTCTACACACTTACCTAAGAATTTCATGAATTCATTGTTTTTAATAGCTGAGTAGAATTCCATAGTGTAAATATACCACATTTTCTGTATCCATTCCTCCATTGAGTGACATCTGATTTTTTTCCAGCTTTTGGCTATTATAAATAGGGCTACTCTGAACATAGTGGAGAATGTGTCCTTCTTACATGCTGGGGAATCCTCTGGGTATATTCCCAGGAGTGGTATAGCAGGGTCCTCTAGTAGTATCATGCCCAGTTTTCTGAGGAACTGCCAGACAGATTTCCAGAGTGGTTGTACCAGCTTACATCCCCACCAGCAGTGGAGGAGTGTTCCTCTTTCTCCGCATCCTTGCCAGTACCTGTTTTCTCCTGAGTTTTTGATCTTAGCCATTCTGAAGGAGCTACAATCATTCAGTGGAAAAAAAAAGATAGCCTTTTCAACAAATGGTGCTGGTTCCACTGGAGGTCAGAATGCAGAAGAATGCAAATTCATCCATTCTTATCTCCTTCTACTAACCTCAAGTCCAAGTGGATCAAGACCTCCACATAAAAGCAGACACAGTGAAACTAGTAGAAAAGAAACTTTGGAAAAGCCTTGAGCACATGGCCACAGGGGAAATTTTCCTGAACAGAACACCAATAGTATTTTCTCTAAGATCAAGAATTGACAAATGGGACCTCATAAAATTACAAAGTTTCTGTAGGGCAAAGGGCACTGTCAAAAGTACAAAACGGAAACCAACTGTATTAGTTTGGGTTCTCTAGAGTCATGGCAGTCTCTATATAGTTAGGGAATTTGTCTATGACTTACAGTCTATAGTCCAACTCCCCAAAAATGGGCAGCAGCAGCTGTGGATGGAAGTCCAAGGATCTAGCAGTTGCTCAGTCCCACGAGGCAAGCAGGCAAGGAAGAGTGAGTAAATCTTCCTTCTTCCAATGTCCTTATATATCTCCAGCAGAGGGTGTAACCCAGATTAAAGGTGTGTGCCTCCATGCCTTTAATCCCAGATGATCTTGAACGCAGAGATCTCCTTGTCTTAATCATCTGGAATTCATAGCCACTATGCTTCAAGATCTCCATGCCAAGATCCAGGTCAAAAACTTATATCTCTGAGCCTCCAGATTAGGATCATAGGTGAGCCTTCCAATTCTAGATTGTAGTTCATTCCAGATATAGTCAAGTTGACAACCAGGAATAGCCACTACATCAACAAATTGGGAAAAGATCTTACCAACCCTACATCCGAAAGAGGGCTAATATCCAAGATATACAAAGAATTCAAGAAGGTAGACTCCAGAGAGCCAAATAACCCTATAAAAAATGGGCTACAGAGCTAAACAATGAATTTGCACCTGAGGAATATAGAATGGCTAAGAAGCACCTCAAGAAATGTTCAACATTCTTAGTCATCAGGAAAATGCAAAGTTGAAGTTTGAAGTTACAAGTGTTTATAAATAAGACTGCCTCAAGTCTCAGAAGAGACTTTGGACATGGGAGTTTTAAACTATGTCAAGACTGTGATAGACTATGGAGACTTTTGAAATTAGAACAAAAATGCATTTTTTATTATGATATGGCCACAAGGCTACAGGCTCCATGAAGTAGAATATGGTGGTTTGAATATGAATGACCCACATATGCTCAAATATTTCAATATTGATCCACAGATTGTAGAACTGGTAATAAACCTATGTAATAAATTGAACTGAGTCAAATTCAAGTATAAAGTCAGGCTTATTTGGAGCAGCTCTCAGATGGGCTCCCTTCATTCTCAGGAAGAGGTGAGCTAAGTCTCATACCTGGGCTGGTTAGGGGCTTCTTGTAGGGCAGGGATGGAGGTCCTGATATGATGGTGAGGTACTTGGGCTATTGAATTATTATGTGAATTTTTAAGTCCCTATATGATGGTCTAAGTTCCAACTGAACATAATGGAATCGGGAGCTGGCTTTGTCCAGTGTTCTGTGAGGGCTTTTGAAAGCATGGGCTCCTGGTCAGAAGAGAAGGGAGGGAACCTCTTGGCCCATACCATCTTGGCTATGTCCCCAAACCCTCAAACTATCAGAACTATTTGAGAGGGATTAAGATAGTAGACCTTAGCCAGGTAGTGGTGTTGGGCATTGTGAGCTTAGCTCAACACCCTCTGATGAGCTGTTTGCACAGGTTTCCTGAGAGCAGAACATCCTGTGGCTCATCTTGATTTCTGGTTTCCCACCTGGTGTGGTAGGGACTTCCCAGGTGCCTGACCTATGGATATGATTGTTTTTTTCCTATTGTTTTTCACCCAGCCTCAAGTATAAATTGTTGGTCCCTCAGAAAAGTTTTGGCATTCTCCTCACCAGAATGATCCGAGTCAGTGTTTCCTGTCAATTCCCCATGCGTATGCCCAATACTTGGTACTGTGGAGGGGTGCTGTCAAGTGGAGGTCCCTCTAGATCGGGAAAGAGAGGAGCACCTGATGGGATCTTTCGAAAAAAGGCCAGCCGGCAAAGAGGGAGGAACACATTGGAAAAATAAAAATAAGGTGCTGGGAGCAAAGTGAAATAGTGGCTACAGATTGGCGCACAAACTTGTGGCTTGGAAACATGGAGACCAACTGAGGGATGCTGTCTTGGGTGGAGCTCCATAGGAATGAAACATGTTATATAACCAGAACAGTAAGCAGCATAGAGCATCAATGTTAGTGCTATAAATGTCATCTTTTGAAGGCTGTTGTTGCAGGGGTGCGAAAGGTATAGGGGCCAGAGTGAATCAGTGTAGGCCTGATGCTGAGAACAGCTAAGGTGTGACAGGGAATTGGGACAGCAAATTTTATTAGGCAAATTGTCCACAGTCTAGAACTGCTTCAGGCTAGAGGAATAGGACATAAAAAATAAAAAGAGTATAAAACAAACAAACAAACAAACAAAACAAAACAAATTTTAGAAACATTAGAAAGAAAGAGAGAAGTAAAACGGATTTCAACACTCTCCTGGGGACAAGGAGAAATCTAGAGATGTCCTGTTTTCTCTATGGACCCTACTGGAGATATTCTTAGTATTGGATACAACAGGTACTCTTCCCTCTCCATGTATTGTTTGTCTTTGGTGCAGCAAATTGTCCAAATGTCAATTTGTGTCTGTCTTTGTTTCGTTGTTTGATTGTTTTCTATGTTTCATGTTGAAAAGAAAAAATGGTAAAAACTTTATCTGCTGGCAGTTCATTTCTTGATCCAGTCTCAGTTTACACAGTGGAGGCTGATTTAGGCTGCCCCACATTCATCTAGAAGTTAAGCACAGCTGGAGAAAAAGCTGGTTTTAAAAGGTCTAGCAGCTTCTCAAGTTCTAGGGCAAATAAGATGGTTATTTCTCCTAGAGAAATCTCTACAATTGTGATTATTGGGTCCAAAGTTCTTTTTCTCTTGAAATTACAGCTAGAAAAATAATTGTTTGGTTTTAGTTTATAAGATTCATGTAGTGACTTCATTTTTGTTTCTGATTGGTCTTAAAGGTATAAATATGTTTTGCATGTCTTGACTATAGATTATTGGCTTATAAGTTATTGGTCATGATTAAAAAGTATTACATTGGGAACAAAAAGTTAATTTAAAACTGGTAACTCAGGGTTGAAGTTATCTTATTTTTATGAATCATTACTTTTATTTTTTTTTATTCACATTGCCAATGATTTCCCCTTTTCTGGGTCCCCACTCCCCGCAAGTCCCATAAGCCCTCTTCCATCCCCCTGTTCTTCCATCCACCCCTTCCCATTTCCCTGTTCTGGAATTCCCCTATACTCTTGCACTGAGTCTTTCCAGAACCAGGGGCCACTCCTCCATTCTTTTTGGACATCATTTAATTTGTGAATTATGTCCTGGGTATTCAAAGTTTCTAGGCTAATATCCACTTATCAGTGAGTGATCTTTTGAGACTGGGTTACCTCATGTAGTATGATGTTCTCCAGCTCCATCCATTTGTCTAAGAATTTCATGAATTCATTGTTTCTAATGGCTGAATAGTACTGCATTGTGTAAATATACCACATATTTTGTATCCATTCCTCCGTTGAAGGACACCTAGGTTCTTTCCAGCTTCTGGCTACTACAAATAGGGCTGCTATGAACATAGTTATAAGTTGCACTGTCATGCATTCAAACATAAAAACTGGCAGACAGACATTGTAATGTAGAAGTAATGCATTTGCCATTGATTTTAAAGAAAATAGATTGATTAAAATTGGGTTTTGCTTTCCAAAGTTGTAGTTATGCTCTAATATTGCAAGAGAAAGTTAAGAATTACGATTAACAACTGCCAATGTACCACTGACTGCAATTTGTAGTCTGATGGAAGGTTCACGATTCTGAACTCACCCATATTTTGTAATTAAGATAATTTCAAGAGTGATAAAATTTAAAAACAGCTATGGCCAGTATAGACCTATTGTCACTTTTTCACAAGCTTTATTTGATACAGTGGTAGAAGCAAATTTTAACTCCCCAAGATTGAAAAGGAGATCTCAGTGGGAATTTATTTGGTATCTAACAGGCTCCTTTTGAACTATTTCAAAATTTGTAGATAAGACTACTAAAAACTGAATTAAATCTTTTGGCAGTTAAATATTCATTTTCCCCCTTTTTACATTTTTATTTTAATTGAAAATAATTATATCTCTTTCTTTCATTACTCCTGATCCACTTAGCTACTCTGCCATGAGTACCTCCCATACACCTCACTCCCAGGTTCATAGTCTTTCTTTCTTTCTTTCTTTCTTTTTTTATTGATATATTTTTATTTACATTTCAAATGATTTCCCCTTGAAAAATGTAAAAAGGGGAAAAATGAATATTTAACTGCCAAAATATTTAATTCAGTTTAAAAACAATATGTATTAACATATTTCAAATGTCTGCCTTACTTTTGCATAAAATTCACTTTAATGAAAGAAATATATGCCAGTATTTTATTGAGCTGTGTGGTTTTGAAAAGTTTATTTTGTTTGGATTATGCTTTTAGCAACAAAAGTTATGATATTGAATTCATCAAAATGCATGAGAAAAACCCATTTCAGTAGGTTATCATTATATCACTTTCCTCAAACTCATTTAAAGATTATGGCATATTTTTAAAACATGTAAGAAATTTTGCTTGTAATATTATAATTGTACATTTGGTTCTGCAAAATGAAATCTCTTGAAATATAATTAAATGCATAACTATTTATACACAAAGTTTGGGATATGCAGTAAGTAAAACTCTATTGAAACTTTGAAAAAAAAAGACTATTAAAAACAGCTAGTAGAATTTTTCCAGGAACCCTCAAATTACAGGTTCCTTTTGTTATTCGACCCTCATACAATGGGGTCTTGTTGCAGTCTACTGGCCTACAGGACAGGTGGTTGTTGGGCCTGGCCTTGGGCAATAGGCTCAGATTAGAAAATAATTTACATTTGAGTAAATGCAAAGTTTAGAGCTGCCTCAGTAGAGACTTGTGAGACACTGCTTTTGTCCTGCAAATCCCACCTAGGAAGTTTCAGGCCAAAACCAGAGTTATTGACAGATCTATCCAGGTGTGGTTCAAAATACAGTTCAAACTTAAGATCTATGAAAGGTTAATAAGGCGATGGAGAACTTATGAAAGCATTAAAATCTGGCCTGCCTACTCCATACAAAATTATTATGAATTCAGAAGGCTGTTTTTTGCTTTGCATCCTGATAACTGTAAAACATTTATTAGCTAAGACATTGCTCTTAGCTTATCACAGGTGGACTTAAACCTCTGTTCTCAAGGTGAATGCAAATTAACTGGCAAAAGACAAAAACTTTACAGAGAGTTGAGAAGGCTACTGTAATCAGTTGTTTGTGTTATGTGTTCACAGCCATTCTCTGGCAAAGGGAGCATTAATGTAGATCACCCCTTTTCATTTTGAAGTAAATTTTAACAACCTACTATAAAGCTGTTGGTGTGTTGATAAAGTATTGTTGGACAGAATTATTTTGAAAAGAATGTGTAAGACCCCAAAAACCGAGGGTGCCCCAGCACCCCACACCCCGGAAGGCGACACCCAAATCACTCGCGAGAAACGGTCTCGATGCAATGGCATGAGGATTTCTTTATTTCCAGAATTCTGGGTTCCATAGCCATGCACCACGCAGGGTCAGATGACTATGGACCATGAGTGCCAAATTGAGACAGCTTTTATAAGTTTACGACAGAGCCCGCGAATCACAAACCAATCATTTCTTAGCATGGAGAGCCCGCAAAATGCGAGCCAATTGATTTGTACCACTCCATAGTTTGTAGGCCAATCAGTTTAAATTATCGGAGCCCAAGCTCAGTGAACCAATTAGTTTCCTATAGTGTCTACAGCTGCGTGAACTCCTGCTTAGGGGTAATGGCGTAAGTTTACAAAAGCAAGATAAGCTTAGCCCATTTTCAGTTACCCTATGGGGCCAGGATCACCTATTCAAGGCCTCTCTGCTAGGTCTAAACAAAGGGTGGCCTCTGGAATGTGACCTTTTACCTAGTTTCTAACAAAGCAAGATAGCATTTTAAACTACTGACTTCTTGGAGTCATTAGAATTAGGCTGTATTATTTTTTTTATCCTTTCAAATGTCTTAACCTGATGAAACATTTGTTTCATCAGCTTGTTTCAATCAGCTATCAAATTGGTCATTACAGAGTATTGATACTTGGCCTATTACAAACATTTTAGGAAAAATTGATAATTGCTATCCAAAAGACAAATTGTTAAAATTTGCATCCATGCAGGCCTCAAGTATAAATTGCTGGTCCCTCAGTAAAGCTTCAGCATTCTCCTCAATAGAATGACTTGAGTCTGTGTTTTCTGTCAATCTCCTAGGCCTATGCCCAATTCTCGTAGCAGGGCAGGCACCATCATAATTGCATAATTTTAATCCCAGCACTCACAAGGCAGAGGCATGCAGAGCTCTTAGTTCCAGGCCATCTTTGTCTACAGAGATATTTCCAAGCTAGCTAGGAATACACAGAGAAACTATGTCTTGAGAAGAAGAAAAGAGAAGGAGAAAAAAAAAGAATTAGGAATAGGAGGAAGAGAAGTGGGATGAAGAAGGGGAAGGGGAGGAAGAAGAGGAACAAGAGGAGGAAGGAGAGGAAGAGGAGAAAGAGGACAAGAAGGAGAAGAGTAGAAAAGAGGAGGAAGAAGGGGAGGAAGAAAAGGATCTTGTTGGAGCAGGTGTGTTAACGGGGGTCAATTTTGAAATGACTGAAAGTCCATTCTACCAAAGGCATTAGAGCCTAATTCTCCAGGACTCCATCATATTCTGAAGACCACTTAAGACAGCCAGGCTTCAGCTTCCAGCATCTTGTCCTGCAAGTTGTTTTGGGGATGAAGTTGCTTGAGATTTAATAATAAAGTTGTGGAGACCTGTATGGTATAAGGTGTTAAACGTTTTTTCTGGGGACAGTCTCATGAGTTAGTCATCCCATTTCGATCCTACTCCGCGGCCACCTTCTCTTAACCATGTAGTTCTCAGATGGCCTCCCTGGTTTGCTCCTCAACCCAGCTCTTTATTGTTGTACAGCAATGGCCAGTGTGGAGAGTTATACACAATGTTGCAATAAGTGGTACTCACATGTTGGTAGCAGCCAAATGCTGTCTAATTGGACTTAGAGTCTACTCATCATCAGGAAAATCATACTTGGACTGGAAACCTAGCCAGCTTCCCTGGGCTAGTGAGATCATAGTAAAGAATCTACTATGGCAACTTTACTCAACCAACATTATTCCTTACTACATTCTAAATCTTATCCTTATACCCTTAAGTACTATTCTTCATCAACAAAACCAAGGCCTTCTCCCTATGCTCCTCTCACCTGCCTGTGGTGTCCACATTTTGTGGAACACTCATGGTGTTGTACACTGTGCCCTCTGTTATCCATCCCAGCTCCTCTCCAAGGTTATTTCCCTGCTCTACATAGTGGTCACCCCCATCTTCAAGCCTGGCATCTATACCTTGAGGAAACAGGAGGTACAACAGGCACTAAGAAGTCTTCTGTACTGCAAACCAACTGAAATGTGACCTAAGAAGGAGGGCAGTAAAGATTTTGTATTTCACTGTCAGTGTCTTGATTGAAAAGTCTCTCACAATGGGCTGGAGATGGAGTAATTATGTTCTTTCTCAGAATTTCACTCTAGGTCTGCTGAACTATGTTGGGGGGTAGTAATTGTTAAACAATTTTCTCATGTTAGTTTAAAAGATTATGTGAGTTGGTGACCAAATACAGCATAAACAGCTCTGGTTTGAACATCACAAAATAAAGACATGTACTTAATTGTCACTCTGTAGACTGTTCCTGGATATAGCACTGCTGTTAATGATTAACGCAAAATAATTATAGAAACAAGACACCAATACAAACATAAATCTGGAACAATGTTCATTTATTTTATTGTAGCATGATGTTTAAAGAATTTTTTCTATTGTTTGTATTTAGTTTGAGTATACAAACTTGATGTTGCAATTCACAATATACTATCCCACAAAATGATATGTCATAAGTAACTTTATACATATATATCCACATGATAACAAAAATAATAAATTATTTTCAAAAGAATCCTGTGATATACTCTCCATTAAAAGATAGAATAAAATTATATTCTTTGTCTCGCTATACCTATTGACCTGGATTTTTAATCAGACTCAACAGGCTCCTAACCTCTTACTTGTAATTTAAAGAGTGTGAGCATTAAACTACATTTAGGAGCACTTATCAGTGGCATCCAAGTTCAGCAGGAGTATGGATATTAGAAAAAGAGTGCAACACTTTAACTCACTAGATCTCCAGAACAGAAGAGACAATAAAACCAATAAGGATATCAGGAGCCTATTTTTACTAAACCACTGGTAGGAATTCCAACAATTATTCAATGATTGTAAAGATTGCAATGAAAATACATGCATCAGGAATATGAATATAAGAAAAATTAAAGAAGATCAAATCTGACATAGTGTGGTTTCCAGCAGATCATTATATCTTTCACTCATCTGATTGTTGTGGCAAAATTCCTGAGAAGCAATTTAGAAGTGAAAATTTCATTTTTATTCATTGCTTGGAGAATACAATACATCAGAATGAGAAAAGCTCAGCAGGCAGATGGGTTCACAAGTCACATTGCATCTGTGGTCAACAAGCAAAAAGGGACTTAATGGCAGTAAGTTTGGTTTTTCCTTTCTCCGTTAGCAGATGAGGTGGGTTCTAGGGACTGGATGGTGCCAACCAAATTCATAATGGATCTTTCCTACTCAGTGGCATCTCTACAGAGACACACTCAGAGAAATGTCCAAACTAGTGGTTCAGAGTGATTCCGAATTCAATCCAGTTAACACTGAAGATTAGCCATAGCAATCAGGTAATTATCCCATGAACCATGGTGTTAAAAGACTCATTTTGCATGTGTGATAGTGAAGTGTGGAGTTGTCCTTTCTGAATGATGATCTTTAATTTTGAGCCTTCTCCATGTTCAGGATCCTTCTCAATGAACTCTTAACATCCTTATTTCTCAGACTATAAATGAAGGGGTTCAGAGTAGGAGTTACCAAGGTGTACATAACAGCAGCTACCACATCCCCAGAGGAGTGAGAAGTAGATGGGGGCTTGAGGTAGGTAGCAAAGGCTGTGCTATAGAAAAGGAGGACTACAGAGAGGTGGGAACTGCATGTGGCCAAGGCTTTCCTTTTCCCCTGTGCTGATGGAACTCTAGACACAGCATAAAAAATACAACCATAGGAACTTATAATGCAGAGAATGGCACTAATTCCCAAAACTACAAACAAAGCCAGCAACAGTCCTTCATTGAGATGAGTGTCTGAACAGGAAAGCAATAAGAGATGCCAAGAATCACAGAAAAAATGAGGTATCCCTTGATTGGTATGAAAATATAACTGAGAAAGCAATAAGGTGCAGACCAGAGACACACAATGAGCTACTCCCCATGATCCACTGGCAAGAACTTCACATCTACAGGGAGTCATGAGAAGTGGGTAGAGGAGTGGGTGACAGATAGCAACATAGCGGTCAAGAGCCATGACTGCCAGAAGCAGGTTATCCATGTCCACAAAAACAGCAAAGAAGTAAAACTGAGTCAGGCATCCAGAGAATGAGATTGATCCATCTCCAGTCCACAGAGACTCCAGTGTTTTAGGAGCTGTGGTGGTGATTAAGCAAAGATCCACAAGTGAGAGCTGACTGAGGAAGAAATACATGGGGGTGTGGAGGTGGACATCAGCACCAATAGCTAACAGAAGTAGCAGGTTCCCTAAAAGGCCCAGGAGGTAGAGACCCAGGAAGATGCTAAAGAGGGGCTGCCATTTCTCTTGTTCTCCAGATAGTGCCAAGAGGATAAATCCATGAGCCTGACTGCAGTTCATCCTGGGTCTTGTTATTAAAGACAAAATTGGCATGAAGACAATTCTCTCACTGCAGGCAAGATTTGGCACCAACCTAGACCTGGTCCCTTGTCAATAGGTCTTCCTCAAAGCCTCTCTTGAGCAATAGAAAATGGAATAGCAAAGGGAGGAACAAAACTCACAGTTCTTTAAAAATGGCTCCCTAGGGAGTCATGAAGACAATTCCTTGTGTTGCTTCCAGGAATTCTCTTAGTGAAAGCTATGCTATTTAACCATTGTGTTACTTGATTGAATAACCACTTTCCTGTGAATCTGTTTGACTGTGATGCCATTGAAGACAGAGGCCTTATCTTAGTATGTAGCTTAATGATTTGTTGACAGTTCCTGTCCATCCCTAGAGTCACCACTCTAGTTGGAACTTCAGCAAAGTACAATACTGCTGTTTCCTCATTGACAAACTATGACCACATAGCCTCAAATAATGTATTGTTCACAATGTTGCCAAGGGAGTTCCTTCAAAAAATATAGTAAAATCGTGTTACTTATTCGTTTATAAGAAGTTGCCTGGGTAAAAATATTTTAATGAAACTGTGTCTTTGTGTGTCTTTTAAACCTCTAAGTAGTTTGAACTGTGAATGCCTCATAAACTCTATCATGACTCACTGCCCACATTGAGTAAGCTTTCAGCAAGATTCACTCTTCACAGTACCATTATTTATCTTGGTCAATTTCTGTTGCTAACATAATATTACAAACTAATTAATGAAAAATAATCCATTTTGGATCAAATGTGAATTTAAAGCAGAACCGCTCTGATGGACAGCAGAGGGCAACAACATACAAAATATTTTGGGAACTGCTTGTCTGTGACTTCTGGTAATTCTTCTTAAACCACTAGTGTCTAACATTTGTGTATTTACCTAATCCAAAAGACAACCAAATATTCCACCACAGTTGGATACAGTTTGCACTATCTCAGTACCTCACTGTGCTGTGATATGCTTGAGAGAGATTATACATGGTTTCACACCATAATGTTTATCCTTGCCATCTCAGTTTAATTCCAAGGGAGTCTTATGCTTCTTTGATTGGCAGATTTACCTTGCACCATTATAGATTACCATCTTGTGATATGAAGGATAGAAACAATATATATATTGTTGAAGTATTTAGTAAGGTATTAAGTATTAGTATTTTCCCCCATCACAAGGAAATGAGACATATTATAACAGAGCACAGCAGAATCTGACTTTACTCTTCAAGGTATGCCTAGTGCTTGGCACTAAAAATAGTAAATACTGATCATGAATGGGAATTTTCCCATTCATTTAGTATTTTAAGAAAGAAAAATGTTTCCTACAGATGTCTTGCTGGTGTGACTTGAACACATGGTACATCTATTTATTTCATTCCCACATATGTAAACAGTGTTATAACTCTGTTCTCCACAAATTCTTCTACATTTCAGCCCCTTGATTACCTTTTCTCACTCCATCCCAAAAATTCTCACTTAAGAGACTGGTATGAGATGAGAATCCGTGTTTCCACCAACTCATGCTGTAATTAGGAGCACCACATTTTAAAAAATGGAATTATTCTCTCAGTCATACTCGTAATAACAATTTTCCATCTTTGTACTAAAAATTGAGAGGTTATTTTCATGTAAGGTTACATCGACTTTCACACTCTTTCTTAGAGGCAATCATTCCTATATTCAGGCAATGACATTCCTCTCATGCTGTCAATCCCCTTGTTAAACATTCTCTCTGATATTATCATCTGAAAACAGTCACTGCTATTGTATTCAACTCAAACCTATTCATCTAGAAAATATATAGATTTCAGTGGAACTCAAAGCAACTGAGACTCAGTACTGAGATTATCTGAAAACTACTTCAGTATCTGAACTCACATCTTAAGACTTAGGTTCAGATGGGCTACATAGTAATAAGTGACAATACCTTGGATTCTAGAGCTATTTTTCTATTTCTTATGATGTATTTATCTAATAGCTCCTGTCTCAATCCCTAGTTGTCCTCTAATCCAAAAGGTTTTATTCCATGCTCTCTTGAACCCTCTTAAAGTAAGTATTTTTGCTTCTAGTTCACAAAATAACTCTCATCAATGTCAGGTTTAAATTTCAATCAAGTTATTACTTGATTTCTCAAAAACACAGCTCAAATGAAAACCCTTTGTTTTCACTTCAAATCTTTTGTCCGACTTTCAAAGTACCTATAATACTCTCCTCTTTTCTAGTGATCTGACTCATCCTCAGTCTCCTTATCTGGTTTCTCCTTCTATTTTAAAATACTTTCAAACTCATCTTTTTATCTCTCTTCTAGTTCCAGTTTCATACATCATAGATCTGTAAACCAATCACTCTGTTCAAGTTTTCAATTCAGGATGTTATTCCTCAAATATGTGTGTGTGTGATGTATGCATAAATATAATATATAACATCGGTGCTTCATAGAAGTATTTTTACTGTGAACTATGTGGGATTCTTTACATGCAACTTTGGAAACTAACATACAAATGGAAAGATGTCCTATACTACAACTTCTATGTTCCAGTCTGTAATATGACTTAAAATTCCATATGACTTTATATTCCATAAAATACCACATTTAACACTTACCTTCTGACTTCTCTAATATCCACTAATCAATTATGAACTCAGAAACATCCCCTTTGCCCAGTGTTCTTAGACCTACAAGCACCCTGCCTTTTGCCTTCATTGCTGAGACCATATGTGAGAGTAGAGATGATGGAGCCTGAAAGTGTAGTCTGTATTAACTCTCTTGGGATAAGAAAGAGTTTACCTACAGAAAAAAAAAATCTTTCTTTACCTTGGAGATTAAGTTCCCAAAGTTACTCATTAGTGAAAAATCTGAAATTCAGTGTAAATCTGTATATTTCCACTGAAAAGTTTTTCTGAATAGTATTTGAAGAATAAAATCATTAAACAGCCATAAATTTAGGCCATAATTCAGGTGTGAAAGCTGAGAGATATTTACAACTCATGACCTATTTCTAGTCATTGATCTAACTTCTTAACTAAGGAAAATTTGAATAGTGTACATAAGCCCATAATATTTCCTAATCTCTAATTAGACCACTCTGACTGATGTATGAGTTTTACATTGCACATTTCTAATTAAGTATAAATCCAAATATATGTTCTGTGTATTAATTACCTACCATAAGATTCTGACAGCACTGTAAACCTAATTCTATGTAAATAAAAATTCTTGTTCCATTCTCCTAATTATTGTTCAGTCAATTTTTACCATATTTGAAGATGATGGTCACAATTCATAAATAACTCTACAAGTACCATACATCAAAGTCAGCTAGGAAACACTTAACTATTTGCGACCACCAAGACAACATGTGAAATTAGTGAAAGTCTATTTCCACTCTAATAAAGATGGCCTGAGGTTGGTAATATAGAGAAAAGCTGGTTCATTCCCAAGATCATGGAAATAATGTTTCTGTGTCTCTGGGTATGTACAGATACCTGCTAGAGCTGTGAAGTTCCAGTAATTATATTATTTCTTTCAACCTCTTAGTAACATGACTGAATTCAAGAATGATACTGTTCTAATCAGATTTACAATAAGAATATATGTAAATCTTTTCTAATGTATGGCATGCAAGGCAACCTAGGGAAATATGAACCATAGAAGGTCATGAAGTAGAAATTTCAACAATTCTACAGTCAGTTATTCTAAGCATATATCCATATTTACCTCCTTCAATATAGCATACGATCATTGGAGATTTTTTGAAATTAGAATACATATATTTATGAGAATATATACATATTATAGACTATATATTCTCTATATATATGTAATTATAGAATATATATAATGCAATTCTTACAGAAAACAAAAGTTGAGTGGAATTAAAATGGTCAATCATTTTAGCCACTCATTACTATCATAAGTGACAGGCAGAAAAAGAAAAAAACAATGTTCCTACGGAATTTACTAGTAACTATAAAATACATATGGAGTCTTAGAATGATATTATTTCCATTCATGTCTAAGTAACACTGCTCTAAAAACCCATCTGGGATTACTGTTACCTCTGTCTAATGCTCTAAGCTCTCCAACGCCTCCTATGTTATTTGAAAGTTAAACAACTCCATCCAGGGCAGATTGGACTGCCTGCCCCTTTCCCATACCCAACAACCTGTCTGTCTTCCAGGAGGTCTACCCCAACCAGGGACATGTGAAACCCCTTACCCAATACCTGCCCCAACTGGGATCCCCATAGATCCTAGCATATGTAGAAACAATCAGCCTTGCTAAAACCCTGTCTTCCTTCTGGTCTACAACTCCACCTGGGGCAGATGTGGAGCACCTGCCCCTCTCCCATTCCCCACAGTCTGCCCATTTCTCAGGAGGCCTGTCATTATGAGGGACACAGGTGAAACCCCTGACCCAATACCTGCCTCAACTGGGACATCCACAGAGGTCAGCCAATGTGGAATCTGTCTGCAATGCTGGAGCCCCATTTTCCTCCTAATCTGCAACTTTGCCTGGGGCAGATTTGCCAGAGCCCCGCCTTCCTTCCAGTCTGCAACTCTGTGCCCTGCAGCAACCCATTCCCTTTCCCACCCAGGCCCAGTGCCCTTGTCCAGAGTTCTCAGAGTAGGGTCCTAATGAGACCCTGCTCCTCCCCTAGGCTCACATTCACTGCACTGTTTCCACACTGCCCTGTAATGTCTGGGTGCTGGGGAGGCCAAGTACATCTCTATTGACTATGTGGACAATGTGCAGTTTGAGCATTTTGATAGCAATGTGGAGATTGTGAAGATGGAGTCATGTGAGCCATGGATGGAGTAGGAAGGACAAGATTATTGGGAGGACTTAAAATTCAGACTCAAGAACATTGCAAAAAAAAAAAAAGGTATGGGGCAGGGTTGGCGTGCACCTTTAATCCTTTAATGCCAGCACTTGGGACACTTGGGAGGCAGAGGCAGGTGGATTTCTGAGTTCAAGACCAGCCTGGTCTACAGAGTGAGTCCCAGAACAGCTAGGGCTACACAGAGAATCCCTATCTTGAAAAACCAAGAAAAAGAAAAAGAAAAAGAAAAAGAAAAAGAAAAAGAAAAAGAAAAAGAAAAAGAAAAAGAAAAAAAAGAACATTGCCAAAGATCCAGAGCCTTTGAACTGTGCTCTGATACTACAACCAGAGTGAAGGAGGTAAGTGACCAAGGCTTGGCTAGGTCTCTGACAGTCCGCACTTCTTAGCCAGATTAGCCATTGGTCCTGGGTTCAATACATGGAAGAGGGCCTCAGAGTTGTCAGAAATCCTAAACTGGTTCCATTTTCAGTTTAGGTCCAAATGCTGTGAGTGGGCAGATCAAGGTGGGGTAGCCCAGGCTGACATGCAGGGTCCTGCCAGAATCTCACATCCTGCAGAGGATGATTACCTGCAAGGTAGGGCCAGATATATGCCTTCTTGGAACACTCTATCAGACTGCCTATGATGGCTTAGATCATATTACCCAGAATGAGGACCTGAACTCGTGAACTTCAGCAGACATGGTAGCTCAGATCACCAAGTTCAAGTTAGAGAGTCAGACTGTACAGCAGAGTAGTTTAGGGTGTATGAGGGTGGAGGGTGCCTGGAGCTGCACCACAGATTCCTGCAGAATGGAAAGGAGAATCTGCAGTTAGCAGGAAGAACTAGGAAAAACTTTTAATAAGTAAAAATATCACCATGAAAGCAAGACGATCCGAAGTAGATCTCATATAGACCATAAGAGAACACAAATGCCAGCCCAGACTACTATACTGAGCAAAACTCTCAATCACCACAAATGGAGAAAGTAATATTTTCGATGTTAAAACCAAATTTACACTATATCTTTCCACAAATCCAGCCCCACAAATGATAATAGATGGAAAACTCCAATATAAGGAGGGCAACTACACCTGAGAAAAAGCACGATAGCAAGCTTCTTTCAACAAATGCAAAAGGAGATAAACACACAAACATAAAAATAACATCAAAAATAACAGGAAGCAACAAACACTGTTTCTTAATATCTCTTAACATCAGTGGATTCAATTCCCTAATAAAAAGACATGGGCTAACAGACTCGATATGCAAACAGGACCCAGCATTTTGTTGCACACAGAAAACACACCTCAGTGTCAAAGACAAATACTACCTCAGAGTAAAAGGCTGGAAAGCAATTTTCCAAGCAAATGGTCCCATGAAACAAGCTGGAATATCCATTATAATATTGGATAAAATAGACATTCAACCAAAAGTCATCAAAGAAGACACAGAAGTACACTTCATACTCATCAAAAGAAAAATTTACCAAGATGAACTCTCAATTCTGAACATCTATGCTCTAAATGCAAGGGCACCCTCATTCATAAAAGAAACTTTACTAAAGCTCAAAGCACACATTGCACCTTACACAATAATTTTGGGTGACATCAATACTCCAGTCTCCTCAATGAACTGATCAGGGAAACATAAACTAAACAGAGACACAGGGAAACTAATTGAAGTGTGGGACCAAATGGATCTAACAGATATACAGATAGAACATTACATTCTAAATCAAAAGAACACACCTTCTTCTCAGCACCTTATGGTACCTTCTCCAAAATTGACCATATAATTGGTCACAAAACAGACCTCAACAGATATAAGAAGATCAAACTATTTCTTTGTTGGATCTTTGTGTGGTTTTGGTATCAGTGTAACTGTGGCTTCGTAGAATGAGTTAGGTAGTGTTCCTTCTGTTTCTATTTTGTGGAATAGTTTGAAGAGTATTGGTGTTAGGTCTTCTTTGAAAGAATATATAAATAAAACACAGAAAAAATGTAGAAAATAAAAAACAGTAAAAAAAAAAATCAAACTATTGTCATGCCTCCTATCAGATCACTATGGAGTAAAGGTGGTTATCATTAGCAGCAAAAACAACAGAAACCCCAAATACACATGGAAACTGAACAGTACTCAATGATACCTTGATCATGGAAAAAATAAGGAAAGAAATCAAAGGCTTTTTAGAATTTAATGAACATGAAGGCACAACATACCCAAATTTGTGGGACACAAGGAAAGCAGTGGTAAGAGGAAAATTCATAGCTCTGAGGGCCTCCAAAAAGAAACTGAAGAGAACATACACCACAGGCTTAACAGCACACCTGAAAGCTCTAAAACAGAAAGAAGCTAATACACCCAGGAAAGCAGGAAAGCAGGAAATCATGAAACTCAGGGCTGAAATCAACGAAGTAGAAACAAAAAGAAACATACAAAGAATCAACAAAACCAGAAGCTGGTTCTTTGAGAAAATCAACAAGATAGATAAACCTTTAGCCAGACTAACCAGAGGTCACAGAGACAGTATACAAATTAACAAAATCAGAAATAAAAAGGGAGATATAACAACAGAAATTCAGGAAATTAAAAAAATCATCAGCTCCTACTACAAAAGCTTATACTCAACTGGAAAATCTATATGAAATGGATAATTTCCTAGACAAATACCAAATACCAAAGTTAAATCAGGATCAGATAGACCACATAAACAGTCCCATAATGCCTAAAGAAATAGAAATGGTAATTGAAAGTCTCCCAACTAAATAAAAGCACAGGACCAGATGATTTTAGTGCAGAATTCTATCAGACCTTCACAGAACACCTAACACAAATACTCTTCAAACTATTCCACAAAATAGAAACAGAAGGAACACTACCCAACTCATTCTAAGAAGTCACAATTATGCTGATAGCCAAACCACACAAAGATCCAACCAAGAAAGAGAACTTCAGGCCAATTTCCCTCATTAATATCGATGCAAAAATACACCTCCTGCACTGCCTGGAGACAGGGTGCTGTTGCCCAGGCTGTTCAGATCCCAAAGCAGACACCTGAAGACTCCCTCTGGGGCCCTGCTGGATTCACCGGAGCACACCGACTTCTCCCCGCTGGCAGCCCGGACCCCCTCTTGCCTCTTGCAGGACCTGGATATGTGGTGTTGCAGCCCAGGCTGATCTGGATCCGGAAGTTGAGAGATCTGAGTGCTCCCGCCAGAGGCCTCAGGACTGGAACCTTTTTTGCCCTTTCTTAGAGGAACCAAAACACTCCCAATTAAGTCCTCCTTCTTCTTGAACTTCCTCTGCTGGGTGAGTTGTAACTTATTTTGAGCTTTTGGGCTAACATCCGCTTATTAGTGAGTGCATACCATGTGTGTTCTTTTATGATTGGTTTGCCTCGTTCAAGATGACCCTTTCTGGTTCCATCCCTTTACCTAATAATTTCATGAATTCATTGTTTTTAATAGCTGAATAGTACTCCATTGTGTATATATACTATGTTTCTGTATCCATTCCTCTGCTGAAGGACATCTGGGTTCTTTCCAGCTTCTGGCTATCACAAATACGGCACCTATGAACATAGTGGAGTATGTGTTCTTATTACATGTAGGAGCATCTTCTGGGTATATGCCTAGGAGTGCTTTAGCTGGGTCTGCAGGTAGTACTATGTCTAATTTTCTGAGGAATCGCTAAACTGATTTCCAGAGTGGTTTTACCAGCTTGCAATCCCACCAACAATGGAGAAGTGTTCCTTTTGCCCCACATCCTGTCCAGCATCTGCTGTCCCCTGAGTTTTTCATCTTAGCCATTCTGGCCGGTATAAGGTGGAATCTCAGTGTTGTTTTGATTTGCATTTGCCTGATAACTAAGGATGCTGAACATTTCTTTAGGTGCTTTAGAGCCATTTGATTTTCCTCAGTTGTGAATTTCCTGTTTAGCTCTGTACCCCATTTTTAATAGGGTTATTTGATTCTCTGGAGACTAACTTCTTGAGTTCTTTGTATACATTGGATATTAGCCCTCTATTGGGTGTAGGGTTAGTAAGATCTTTTCCCAATTTGTTGGTTGCTGTTTTGTCTTATTGACTGTGTCTTTTGCCTTACAGAAGCTTTCCAGTTTTATGAGATCCCATTTGTCAATTCTTGTTCTTAGAGCATAAGCCATTGGTGCTCTGTTCAGGAACTTTTCCCCTGTGCCCATGTGTTCAATATTCGTCCTCACTTTCTCCTCTATAACCTTCAGTAAGTCTGGTTTTATGTGTAGATCCTTGATCCACATGGACTTAAGCTTTGTACAAGGAGATAAGAATGGGTCAGTTTGCATTTTTCTGCATGCAGATCTCCAGTTGATCCAGCACCACTTGTTAAAAATGCTATCTTTTTTCCACTGGATGTTTTTAACTCCTTTGTCAAATATCAAGTGACTGTACATGTGTGGGTTCTTTTCTGGGTGTTCAATTCTATTCCATTGATCTTCCTGCCTCTCTGCATACCAATACCAAACAGTTTTTATCACTATTGCTCTGTAGTAGAGCTTTGGGTCAGGGATGGTGATTCCCCCAGAAGATCTTTTGTTGTGGAGTATGGTTTTTACTATCCTGGGTTTTTGTTTTTTTTTTTTTTTTTTTTTGTCATTCCAGATGAATTTGAGAATTGCTCTTTCTAGATTTATGAGGAGTTGATTTGGGATTTTGATGGGGATTGCATTAACTCTATAGATTGCTTTCGGCAGGATGGCCATTTTTACTATATTGATCCTGCCAATCCATGAACAAGAAAGATCTTTCCACCTTATGAGACTTTCTTCTATTTCTTTCTTCAGAGGCTTAAAGTTCTTGACATATAGATCTTTCACTTGCTTCATCACACCTAGGTATGAAATATTATTTGGGACTATTGTGAAGGTGTAATTTCCCTAATTTCTTTCTCCTCTAGTTTATCCTTTGCATAGAGGAAGGCTACTGATTTGCTTGAGTTAATTTTATATCCAGACACTTTGCTGAAGTTGTTTATCAGCTTTAGGAGTTCTCTGGTGGAAGTCTTGGGATTGCTTAACTATACTAACATATCATCTGCAAATAGTGATATTTTGACTGCTTCCTTTCCAATTTGTATACCTTTGATCTCCTTTTGCTGCCTGGTTGCTCTGGCTAGGACTTAAAGTACTATATTGAATTGATAGGGAGAGAGTGGGCAGCCTTGTCTAGTCCCCAATTTTAGTGGGATTGCTTCAAGTTTCTCTCTGTTTAACTTGATGTTGGCTACAGGTTTGCAGTATATTGCTTTCATTATGTTTAGGTATGGGCCTTGAATTCCCAATCTCTCCAAGACTTTTATCGTGAAGGGATGCTGGAGGGTTTTGTCAAAAGCCTTTTCAGCATCTAATGAAATGACCATGTGGGTTTTTTTTTTCCTTTAGTTTGATTATGTAGTTTATGTAGGATTACATTGACAGATTCTGTATATTGAACCGTCCCTGCATCCCTGGGATGAAGCCTACCTGATCATCGTGAATTACAGTTTTTGTGCATTCTTGGATTCAGTTGGCTGGATATTGTTCAGTATTTTTGCATCAATGTTCATGAGGGAGATTGGTCTGAAGTTCTCCTTCCTTGTTTGGTCTTTGTTTGGTGCAGGTATAAGCATTATTGTGGCTTCATAGAATGAGTTGGGTAGTGTTCCTTGAGATTCTATTTCATGGAAAAGTTTGAAGACGATCTGATCAAATTCCCCACAAAACCCATCTGGTCCTGGGCTTTTTTTTTTTTTTTTTTTTTTTTTTTTTTTTGATGGGAGACTATTAATGATTGCTTCTATTTCCTCAGGACTTTAAGACTATTTAGATGATTTATCTGATCCTGTTTTAACATTGGCACTTGGTGTATATCTAGAAAGTTGTCCATTTCATCCAGGTTTTCAAACTTTGTTGAGTATAAACTCTCGTAGTAGGATCTGAAGATTTTTTGAATTTCCACAGTTTCTGTTCTTATGGCTCCCTTTTCATTTCTGATTTTATTAAATTGTATACTGTCTCTGTGCCTTCTGGTTAGTCTGGCTAAGGGTTTATCTATCTTGTTGATTTTTTCAAAGACCCAGCTCCTTGTTTTGTTGATTCTTTGTATAATTCTTTTTGTTTATGTTTCGTTGATTTCAACCCTAAGTTTGATTATTTCCTGCTGTCTACTCTTCTTGGGGGTATTTGCTTCCTTTTGTTCTAGAGCTTTCAAGTGCACTGTTAAGCTGTTAGTGTAAGCTCTCTCCATTCTCTTTTTGGAGGCACTCAGAGCTATGAGTTTTCCTCTTACCACTGCCTTCATTGTGTCCCATAAGTTTTGGTATGATGTGTCTTCATTTTCATTAAATTCTAAAATGTCTTTAATTTTTCTTTATTTTTTCCTTGACCAAGCTATCGCTGAGACGAGCATTGTTCAAGGTCCATATGTATGTGTGTTTTCCACTGCTTTTCTTTGAGCTTAAGACCAGCCTTAGGCCATGGTGATCGGATAAGGTACATGGAATACTTTCAATATTTCTCTATCTGTTGAGGCCCATTTTGTGACCAATTATATGGTCAGTTTTGGAGAAGATACCACGAGGTGCTGAAAAGAAGGTATATTCTTTTGCTTTAGGGTGGAATGTTCTATAAATATCTGTTAGATCCATTTGGTCCATCACTTCAGTTAGTTTCACTGTATCTCTGTTTAGTTTCTGATTCCATGTTTGTCCATTTTTGATAGTGGGGTGTTGAAGTCTCCCACTATTATTGTGTGGGGTGCAATGTGTGCTTTGAGCTTTATTAAAGTTTCTTTTATGAATGTGGGTGCCCTTGCGTTCAAAGCATAGATGTTCAGAATTGAGAGTTCAACTTGGTAGACTTTTCCTTTGACCAGTATGAAGTGTTCCCTCCTTATCTTTTTTGACAACTTTTGGTTGAAAGTCAATTTTATCTGATATAAGAATGGCCACACCAGCTTGTTTCTTGGGACCATTTACTTGGATAATTGTTTTTCAACCTTTAACTATTAAATAGTGACTGTCTTTGTCACTGAGGTGGGTTTCTTGTATGCAGCAAAACATTGGGTCCTGTTTATGTATCCAGTCTGTTACTTGTACAGAGCCATATTGGGGCAGTCATGCACATGGTTTGAGTTTGACTTTGGTCAAGGACAATCCCTAGCTTCAGGCAGGAATCTTAGTTACACTAAGACTGTCAGTATATATGTTTGCATATGATCCCTGGGATGGGATAGAGTAGACAGGAACACATGTTGCAACACAGCCAGCTTATAAATACTTGTTGCTTCTAGTCAAGTCTCAATTATTCTACCACAGGCAAGAACAGTGATTAAGGCTCTGATGATTCTCTCACCATTTAGCAAGGTAAGATCTTGCAGGGCATAAGCTGTAGCTTGTGCTTGGACAGATCGATTCCTGGCTTATGGAGACTCTAAGGGATGGCACATTTTGAGTTGAATTCTTTAGAACATCACCACTCCCAGGAAATAGTTGGAATATCATCTGTTCCCCAGTATAAAAGAATTGCCTTGTGTGGGATTGAGTCTTACAGAATATGTTCAGATCCCTCCTTATCCACTATGAATCCAACTCCCCTAGTTTCTCTTTCTATAATAGGCATCTCATGCTGTCTCCTGTTAGCACAGACTGACAAAGTGACTAGCTCAGAATAACCTTCAGGATGAAGTCTGTTCTTCATACCTGTCTCTCCTCCCTGTCTCACTTGTACCACATGGGGATCTGGGACTTCTTCATCCCTTGTGGAATTTTAGGTTTCTATGAGCAGCTTTTTAATTTTCTGTTGAAAATAAGGATGCAGATATAGCTTTATTGTTTTAATCATCTGGTTATATGGTGTGGTTTGTGTCATCAAAGTGAAAAATATGTAAATTTAAAAGTAAATAAAACATGAAAACTTACAAACCCATGAGTTTAATATGCTTGGTCTTTTGTGTCTGGTTCAGTGGACAGCTAGGGAGCAGACTCTGACTGGGATTTTTCAGTGTTACATGCTCCATGGGCCTCTATGAAGTCATCTCCTCTACCCTTGATCGTCAGGGGTACAAAGAGATTTGGACAATACTGCCATGTGAGTTATATGTATGTAATGTCCTGAGCATTGATGAAGCCACTTATCGAATTACTAAAATGAGAATGGGAACAAGGACTGAGCCCTGGAGACTAACACTTTTATATTGGCAGTTATCTGAAATACAGTGATGGGTTATATTCTCTTTGTTATGCATTTTATTTATACTTCAATAATTTTATTGCTTCAGGGTTTCAAGTATGTAATTTGTTATTTAGTTTTGAAGTTACAAGAGGATACAACTAAGATTGCCTCAAGTCTCAGTAAAAACTTTGGACATGGATGTTTTAAAATGTGTCAAGACTGTGATAGACTATGGAGACTTTTGATATTAGAATAAATGCATTTTGTATTATGATATGGCCACAAGGTGATGTACTCCATGGAGTAGAATGTAGTGGACTGAATACAAATATCTCACATAGGCTCAGATATTTAGATATTGGTCCACAGATTGTAGAACTTGGTAATAAACCTATGTAATAAATTGAACTGAGGAAACTTAAAGTATGAAGTCAAGTCTTATTTGAAGATGCTCTTAGATGGGTTCCCTGCATTCTCAGAAAGAGATCAGTACAGTCTCATACCTGGGCACATTTGGGATTTCTTGTAGGGGAGGAAAGGGAGGTCCTGAGATGATGATAAGGTACGAGGTACTGGGGTTCTTGAATTATTATGTGAGTTTTTAGGTCCCCAAGTTCCAAGGTCCAATTGAGCACATTGGAATCTGTAACTAGGAGCTAGCTTTGTCCAATGTTCTGTGACTGCTTTTGAAAGCATGGGCTCATGGCCATAAGAGAAGGAGGGGACATCTTGACCCCTATCATCTTGGCTCTGTCCCCAAACCCCCAACCTATCAGAACTATTTGAGAAGGATTAAGATAGTATGCCTTGGCCAGGTAGTGACATTGTATAACTTTAATTCTAGCACTCAGGAGGTAGAGACATGCAGAGCTCTCAGTTCACAGCCATGTTGATCTACAGAGCTAATTCCAAGATAGCTATGGGTGCACAGAGAAACCCTGTCTTGAAAAGAAGAAGGAGAAAAGAAGAAGGAGTAGAAATAGGAGGAAGAGGCTGGAGAGGTGGCTCAGTGGTTAAGAGCACTGACTGTTCTTCTGAAGGTCCTGAGTTCAAATCTCAGCAAATACATGGTGGCTCACAACCATCCCTAATGAGATCTGACACCATCTTCTGGAGTGTCTGAAGACAGCTACAGTGTACTTATATATAATAAATAAATAAATTTAAAAATAAATAGGAGGAAGAATAGGAGGAAGAGGAAGAGGAGAAAGAGGGCAAGGAGGAGAAGAATAGAGAAGAGGAGGAGGAAGCAGAGGAGGAGGATCTTGCTGGAACACATGTGTCACTAGGGGTAGATTTTGAAATAATTGAAAGTCCATTCTACCACTGGCATTAGAGCCTAATTCTTCAGGACTCCAGCATATACTAAAGACCAGATATGACATCCAGCCTTCAGATTCCAGCATCTTGTCCTACAGGTTGTTTCAGGGATGAAGTTGCTTGGAAAGATAGGGAGATGTGTATAGTATAAGGGGTTACCCTTTTTTTCTGGGGCAGTCTCATGAGCTAGTCATCCCATTTCCATCCTACTCCCAGACTACCTCCTCTTAACCATGTAGTTCTCAGGTGGCCTCCCTGGTCTTCTCTTCAACCCAGCTCTTTTTATTGTTGTACATCAATGGCCAATGTGAAAAGATATACACAATGGTGCAATAATTGGTACTCACATGTTGGTGGCAGCCAAATGCTGTCTAATTGGACCTAAAGTCTACTCATCAGCAGGAAAGTCATACCTTGTACTGGAAACCTAGCCAGCTTCCCTGGGTAGTGAGGTCATAGACCTTAGTAAAGAATCTACTATGGCCACTTGTTCTGTAATAACAATAAGTATAATGTTCTGCAATTATAATAAGTATAATAAGTATAAATCAACATTATTACTTTCTACATTCTAAGTCTTATCCTTCTACCCACAGATAAATATAAGTACTATCCTTCATCAAAAAAAGCCTCTCTTTACAAAAAAAATGAAGACTGTCTTAGGTAGGCTTTCCATGCCTCTAAAGAGACACCATGACCAAGGCAACTTTTATAAATGATAACATTTAATTGGGGCTGACTTACAAGTTCAGAGGTTCAGTCCATTATCATCATATTGGGAGTCATGGCAGCATCCAGAAAGATATAGTGCTGGAGGACCTAACAGTTATACATCTTATTCTGAAGGCAAAACATAGCTGTCTCACAGGAAGCTAGTAGGAGGGTCTCAAGGCCCACCCCCACAGGGACACAGTTTCTCCATCAGGACACTCCTACCAGAACAAGGCCACACCTACTCTAACAAGGCCACATCTCATAATAGGGCCACTCTGTGAGCCAAACATATTCAAACTACTAGAGAGATTAGCACAGAAGACCGAACTGAACATACATCATAAATCAAGCTATCACAGGGATCCCAGCAGCAGTTGATAAATCTACATCATAGCTCCTGTCTCTATGATTCAGTGAACATCTCAGGAGAAGGTGAAACAATGGTAAGAGTCAGATTACCAGATTATCTGTTCTGAAAAAGTGTCCACTAGAAAGGGCTCCATAAACAATACAGGAATAGCTGCAATATCAATATGCAAGGGGGAAAGTTGTGTGGGGCTCCACCCTTAGACAACAAACTATGGACAGCTGGTAAATTCTGGAGAAAGAAGTATTAGACTCCCCAAGGAATTGGTTTGCCAATCCAAGGTATTAAAACTATACATACATAAAAATCAAAAAGGAACTTAGCAAATTTTGTATATCTGTGTGCATAAACATACATACTTACATACACACACACATACATACATATATACATATATATGTAACAATGTTAAAGAAAAATGGTTATCAAATTGATCATTGTCTTGAAATTTGTCACCCCCTATAATACCTGCTCCTGATCGGGTCTCAGTGGTGCCTTGAGTTGGTGCTCACTGTCCGGCTGTCTGGCATGAGGGTAGATGGACTAGTTGTTGTTCTGATGGCCCAGCTGAGGTTCTGTGGTCCCAACTTAACTGATTACTCTTACTGTGATTTCTCACCCATGATAGTTCTGGCCTGATAAAATACCCAACTATTCCAGGTGACTATATTTTTTTTACTCTCATTTGATTTTTTGACTATGCCTTTTGGCTGGTTCAGATCTCATGTGCTCAGATTATGGTGACAGTGCTAAGAACTCCCTCAGGAGCCAGGAAGATCAAGGCCTTCTCCACACGGTCCTCTCTCCTGGCTGTGGTATCCATGGTCTACGGAACACTCATGGTCTTACACACTGCGCCCTCTGCTGTTCATTCCTAGCTCCTCTCCAAGGTCATTTCCCTGCTCTACACAGTGCTCATCCCCATCTTCAACCCTGGCATCTATACCTTGAGGAAACAGGAGGTACAACAGGCACTAAAAATACTTCTCTACGGCAAACCAACTGAGATGTGACCTAAGAAGGAGGGCAGTGAAGATTTTCTATTTGACTGTCAGTGTCTTGATTGAAAAGTGTCTCACAATGGGCTGGAGATGGAATAATTATGTTCTTTCTCAGAATTCCACTTTAGATCTGCTGAACTATGCTGGGGAGGGGAGAGAAAATAGTTAAACAATTTTCTCATGTTAGATTAAAAGATTATGTGAATTTCTGTGAGTTGTTGACTGCATACAGCATAAACTCTTCTGGATTGAACATCACAAAATGAAGACATGTACTGAATTGTCATTCTGTAACCTGTTACTATATGTAGCACTGACTGGTGCTAAAGATTAATGCAAAATAATTATAGAAACAAGACACCAATACAAACATAAATCTGGAACAATGTTCATTTATTTTTTTGTAGTATGATGTTTAAGGAGTCTTTCCTTTTGGTTCTATTTAGTTTGAGCATGCAAACTTGATGCAATTTGCAATATGCTGTCCCACAAACTGATATGTCATAAGCAACATTGTACATATATACCTACTTGATAATAACAATAATAAATTATTTTAAAAGGAATCCTGTGATATACCCTCCATTAACAGATAGAATAAAGTTATATTCTTTCTCTTCCTGTTCCTTTTGATCTGGAATTTTGTCAGACTCACCAGGATCCTAACCTCTTACTTGTAATTTAAGTGCTGTGAACATTAAACTTCATTTAGGAGGATTTATCAGTGTCATCCAAGCTCAGCAGAAGTAAGGATATTAGAAAAAGACTGACACACTTTAATTCACTAGATCCCCAGAATAGGAGAGACAATAAAACCAATAAGGATGTCAGGGAGTATTTTTACTAAACCACTGATACAAATTCCAACAATTATGCAATGATTGTAAAAACTGCAGTAGAAATCCATGCATCCAGAAAATGAATAAAAAAAATTAAAGAAGATCAAACCCAGCATAGTATGATTTCCAGCAGATCATTGTATGTTTTACCTATCTGGTTGCTGTGGCAAAATTCCAGAGAAGCAATTTAGAAGTGAAAATTTCATTTTTATTCATGGTTTGAATAGTACAATACATCAAAATGAGAAAAGCAGAGCAGGCAGTTGGGGTCACAACATATTATATCTGTGGTCAACAAACAAAACAGGGCAAATAATGATAGGAAGTTTGGTTTTTCTTCTTCGTTCATCAGACAAGGTGTCTTCTATGGACTGGATGGTGCCAACCAAGCTCACAATGGATTATTCCTACTCAGTGGCATCTCTACAGAGACATACTCAAAGAAATGCCAAAACTAGTGGTTCACTGTGATTTCAAATTAAATCCAGTTAACACTGAAGATTAGCCATAGCAATCAGGTAATTATCCCATGAACAATGGTGTTATCTGACTCATGTTGCATGTGTGGTAGTGATGTGTGGAGTTATCCTTCCTGAATTATTATTATCATTTCTGATCCTTCTCAATCTTCAGGATCCTTCTCAATGAACTCTTAACATCCTTATTTCTCAGACTATAAATGAAGGGATTCAGAGTAGGAGTTACCAAGGTATACATGACAGCAGCTACCACATCCCCAGAGGAGTGAGAAGTAGATGGGGTCTTGAGGTAGGTAGCAAAGGCTGTGCTATAGAAAAGGAAGACTACACAGAGGTGAGAACTGCATGTGGCCAAGGCTTTCCTTTTCCCCTCTACTGATGGAACTCTAGCTACAGCATAAAAAATAAAACCATAAGAGCTTACAATGCAGAAAACTGCACTGACTCCCAAAACTCCAGTCAAAGCCATCATCAGGACCTCACTGAGGTGAGTGTCTGAGCAGGAAAGCAATAAGAGAGGCTTAGAATCACAGAAAAAATGAGGTATCCCTTGATTTGTATGAAAATATAACTGAGAAAGCAATAAGGTATAGAACAGAGACACACAATGAGCTACTCCCCATGATCCACTGGCAAGAACTTCACATCTGCAAGGAGTCATGAGAAGTGGGTAGAGGAGTGGGTGGCAGATAGCAGCATAGCGGTCAAAGGCCATGACTGCCAGAAGCAGGTTATCCATATCAACAAAAACAGCAAAGAAGTACAACTGAGTCAGGCATCCAGAGAATGAGATTGATCCACCTCCAGTCCACAGAGACTCCAGTGTTTTAGGAGCTGTGGTGGTGATGAAGCAAAGATCCACGAGTGAGAGCTGACTGAGGAAGAAATACATGGGGGTGTGGAGGTGGACATCAGCACCAATAGCTATCAGAAGTAGCAGGTTCCCTAAAAGGCCCAGGAAGAAGAGACCTAGGAATATGCTAAAGAAGAGCTGCCATTTCTCTGGCTCCCCGGATAGTCCTAAGAGGATAAAGTCAGGAGCCTGACTGCAGTTCATCCTGTGTCTTGTTATTAAAGATGAAATGGGCAAGAAGACAATTCTCTCACTGCAGGCAAGAATTGGCATCAAGCCAGACCTGGTCCCTCATCAATAAGTCTTCCTCAAAGCCTCTCTTGAGCAATAGAAACTAGAATAGCAAAGGGAGGAACAAGACTCAGTGTTCATTAAAATGGCTCCCTATGGAGACATAAAGACAATTTATTGGGTGCTTTCCAGGAATTCTCTTCATGAAAACTATGCTGTTTAACCATTGTATTAACTGATTGAATAACCACTTTCCTGTGAATCTGTTTGATTGTGATTCCACTAAAGGCAGAAGCTTTATCTTAGTATGTAGCCTAATGCTTTGCTGGCACTTCTGGTCCATCTAACAGAGTCACCACTCTAGGTGGAGCTTCAGCAAACAAAGTACAATACTGCTGTTTTCTGAGTGACATAGTGTGACCACATAGCTTCAAATAATGCAATTTCAGTGCTGCCAAGGGAATTCCTTCAAAAATATAATAAAGTCATATTACTTATTTGTTTAAAAGAAGTTGTCTGGATAAACCTATTTTTAATGAAACTGTAAGTTCTTCTGTGTTTTATAAGGCTCTAAGCATTTTGAACTGGGAATGCCTCATAAATTCTGTCATGACTCAATGCCCACATTGAGTGAACTATCAGCAAGATTCACACTTCTCAGTACCATTATTTATCTTGGTCAATTTTTGTTGCTAACATAATATTACAAACTAATTAATGAAAAATGATCCATTTTGGATCAAATGTGAAGTAAAAGAAGAACCACTCTGATGGACAGCAGAATGCAACAACACACAGGATGATTTGAGAAGTGCTTGTCTGTGACTTCTGGTAACTCTTCTTAAACCACTAGTGTCTAATCTTTGTGTGTTTAATCTAATCCAAAAGACAACCAAATATTCCACCACAGTTGGTTTCAGTTTCGACTATATCAGTCTGGACTCTGATATGCTTGAGAGAGATTATACATGGTTTTATACCATAGGGTTTAACCTTACCATCTCAGTTTAATTCCAAGGAACTCTTATGCTTTTTTGATTAGCAGATTGACCTTGTACCATCATAAATTACCATCTTGTGATATGGAGGATAAAATCATATATATTTCATTGAAATATATAGTAAGATATTAAGTTACTATTTGCCCCCTTTCACAAGGAAATGAGTCATATTATGACAGAGCACAGCAGAATCTGACTTTACTCTTTGAGGTATGCCTAGTGCTTGGCACTAAAAATAGTAAATACTGATCATGAAGTGGGCACTGAATTTTCCCATTCATTTAGTATTTCAAGAAAGAAACAAATTTCCTCTAGATGTTGCCCTGCTGGTGTGACTTGAGCACATGGTACATCTATGAATTTGTTTCATTCCCACATATGTATACAGTGTTATAACTCTGTTCTCCACAAATTCTTCTACATTTTAGCCCCTTGTTCACCTTTACTTACCTTCACTGGATATTTTCTTATCAACTCAGTAAAAGCTTATTGTATCAACCAGGTAACTGGCTACATTCATTGTACTCTAATTACTATTATGCAAGCTGCAAACATTTTAGTTTTGCATTGATTCTAGTGCTCAAATACATCTTGCTCAAATATGTCTAGTGTCTCTTCTTTCCAATTAATTATATATACTGCACTGTGCCTGCTTACCGGGAAACCATGGGTGTGCCTCTGCCCACCTCTCCTAACCCTAGCTAGCCTGTCTTGTCTTTTTGGCTGGTCACCCATACTTTTTCTAATAACCACTCCAGATGTCATGTACTCTTATTAACACCAATCACCCTAGATCCTCTCACCTAAGGAACTTCATCTTTAGTCAAATTTGACCAGAGCTTTGACTATGTTAAGATTTTATCTTCTTGTCCACTTTTAAACTATTGAATACTTTACCTTTTATTATCTTATCTTTGCTTAAATATACACAGAGGATGATCTGGTGCTTAGTTTGATATTGCCACAATGAATTTTGTAGTTTCTGTGACATATATTTTTTTCTTCTTGGTTTAATGTGAATTTCCTGAGAGTAGAGGCCATAATTTCTGTTGTAAAAGGTGAAAGAAAACATGAATGTTGCAACAATTATTACTAATCTTTAGGATAAGAGGCTACTCTGGATTTTGCCTCCCTATGTCCTGGTCAAGGACAGTCAGAATAAGAAAAATGTGACTCTGTTACAAAGACAATAATGGCTTTGAAAATACACCAAAGAAATGAAAGAACACCTCAAAAGTGTGGAGAAAAATACATTATGTACTAGAAAAATGTAGGCTGACAGAGAGTGTGCTCAATACTTTGTCCAACTTTACTTTATTTCTTACTTTCCTTCTTTCTTTTCTTCTTTTTATTATGATTCCCCTTAGCTGAATTTTTCTTTGTACTCTCTGTTTAATCATGATTTTACTCTTTCTTTTATGAGAAGAATGGGTTAACAATGGGGATATGGGAAGGAGTCCATCAGGTTACTGTACTAAACAGGGCTTTACTACCAACAGAAGACAAAGAAACATAAACTTGTTTATCAACTCCTTGCCAACAGTTATGTTTTCTGTATACCTAACATGAAATAATTAATGAAACTTTATTGTTGTGTGGTATAACTTTGAGATTTATGTAAGGGTTAGAAAGATGGCACAGTAATTAAGAGTGTTGCTGCTTTTTCAGAAGGTGTGAGTTTGGTTCCCACATCCAAGTCAGGTGACACAAGAGCAACTAAGACTCTGGTCCAAGCTCTCTAATCCTGTTTCTGGTCTCTGTAGGCACTGACACACATGTGCACATACAAACATAAATACACATACATATACTTTACAATAAAAATATCATTTAAAAAGAGAATGAAAGGCAAGTCTCCCCATATACAAGAACATTGAAATAACTTGCTGTGTCTAATCAGCACACCGGATTGAAGCTGGATATCAACAACAACAAAAACAAAAGAGAACCTAGGAACTCATGGAAACTAAATAACTCTCCATCGAATGGAAAATGGGTCAAGACAGAAATAAAGAAATTAAAGGCTTTCTAGAATTTAATGAGAATGAATACACAGCATATCCAAACTTATAGGACACAAAGAAAGTAGTGCTAAGAGGAACGCTGACATCATTAAGTGCCTGCATAAAACAATTGGAGTGATCTCATACTAGCAACTTGACATCCCACCTGAAAGCTGCAGAACAAGAAAGCTCTAATCATGCCCAAGAGAATGAGATGGTTGACGAGGGGGAGAATATATTAGGAGTGAGAGGGTCTGTAGGACAGCAGGAGAACATGGGTCAAGCACAGAACCTGCACTGGCCTGCACCACATCCTCTGTGTATATGTTGTGGCTGTTAGCTTGGTGGTTGGTAGGACTCCTAACAGTAGGAGCAAGCGTGTCTCTGATGCTTTTTCCTGTACTTGGAACTCTTTAACTCCTAAGGGATTGCCCTGCCCTACCTCAATATGAGCGGTTTTGCCTTATCTTTTTGAACCTTGTTTTGTTGTGTGTGGTTGTTGTATCTTAGAGGGCTGCTTCTTTCTGAAGGGACCCTGAGAAGAAGCATCTCAGGGATCTGTTGAAGAGGGGTGTGATGGGGGAAGAGATGGGGAAGCTGAAGGGAGGGGAACGTTAGGTCAGGATATATTATATGAGAGAAAAGTCTATTTTCAATAAAAACAAATATGGTACATACATAATAAGATTGTAATCACTGACAAAGAATACTGAGATAAAATTTTTCAAGTAAGAGAATGGTTCTGAACATAATTGTATTAAATGAAATGATATAAACTCAGAACAGCAGAAAACTCATATTCTCTCTCCAATGTAGATTCTAGATTGTAGCTTACATATATATGTGTTTGAATTGGTATAAATGTATATAAAGCCTCAAATATTATAAAGGGGACCAAAGTAGAATGAGAGAGAGAGAGAGAGAGAGAGAGAGAGAGAGAGAGAGACCCTGTCTTTGTGGTACATTACAAGACACATTCTTCCTACAAACTATGTGGGGAGTTAAATTCCCACACATATGGGAAGATCTTACAATTTTAGAAGTTTCTGGCTGTCCTTTCATACTTTGTAGTAAAGAATATATAAACAGCTCAGAAGGATGCTTTTTCTTAAGAAAAGCCAGAATGATGAGCTATATTTGAAAGACAGAAGATGCATATAGGATAACTACCATATCCTTTTTCCTTTCATTTTCATGTACATGGTTATTAACTGCTGATGCTCACATGTGTAGTTGTGCCAATGGATATATGGTTTAGAATACAGAGAAATAAGTTTTTTGGAATATTTTTCTAAATAAAAATGAGAACTTCAAAGTTTCACAAACCTGACACCCACCTGAACATGCTGTTAAGTCAGAGGTGTCACACTGTACACTCACCTGTGATGCTGTTAAGTCTCAGGTGTCACACTGTATATGCACCTGGACACGCTGTTAAGTCACAGGTGTCACACTGTACACTCACCTGGAAATGCTGTTAAGTCACAGGTGTCACACTGTACAGTCACCTGTGATGCTGTTAAGTCTCAGGTGTCACAATGTACACTCACCTGGAAATGCTGTTAAGTCACAGGTGTCACACTCCACCACAGAAATTCTGACTTCAGAGACTGGGGTAAGATGAGAATCTGTGTTTCCACCAACTCATGCTGCAATCAGCAGCACCAAATTTTTAAAAATTGAATTGTTCTGGCAGTCATACAAGCAGTATCACTTTTCCATCTTTGTACTAAAAATTGGGAGGTTATTTTCATTCATGGTTACACCTATTCTCACACTCTTGTTTAGAGACAATCATTCCTGCAATCAGGCAATAACATGCCTTTCATGCTATCAATCCCCATGTTAAACATTATCACTGATATTGTAATCAAATGGAACCAATCACTGCTATTGCATTCATCTCAAACTATTCATCTAGAAAATATATAGATCTCATTGGAACTCAGAGCACCTGAGACTCAGTACTGAGATTATCTGAAATATAATATGCATCTGAGGTTGCATCTAAAGACTTAGCTTAAAATGAGATACATATTAATAAGTGACAATCCCTTGGCTTCTAGGACTTTTGCCTCATTTTCCTATTTCTTATGATGTATTTAGACAAAAGCTCCTGTCTCAATCCTTATTTGCCTTCTAATCCAAAAGTTTTAATTCTGTGCTTTCCTGAATGCTCTTAAAGCAACTATTTTTGCTTGTATTTCACAAAATAACTCTCATCAATGTCAGGTTTAAATTTCAATCAAGTGATTATTTGATTTCTCAAAAACACAGCTCAATTGAAAACCATTTGTTTTCACTTCAAATCTTTTGTCTGACTTTTAAAGTACCTACAATACTCTCCTGATTTCTAGTGATCTGACTCATCTGCAGTCTCCCAATCTGGTTTCTCCTATTTTAAACTACTTTTAAACTCATCTTTTGTATCTGTCTTCTAGTTCTACTTTCATGTTTCATATATCTGTAAACCAATCACTATGTTCAAGTTTTCAACTCAGGATTTTTTTTCCTCAAACTGTGTGTGTGATGTATGCATAAATATAATATATAACATTGCTGCTTCATAGAAGTATTTTTACTGTGAAACATATTTTTATGTGGGATTATTTACATGTAACTTTGGAAACTAACATACAAATGGAATTTTGTCCTATACTACATCTTCTATGTTCCTATCTGATATATGACCTAATACTCCATAAAATACCACATTTCACACTTACCTTCTGACTACGCTACATCCACTAGTCAATGATAAACTTAGAAACATCCACTTTGTCCAGTGTTCTTAGACATACAAGCATCCTGCCCTTTGCATTCATTGCTGAGACAATATATGCAAGTAGAGATGATAAGTGTAGTCTGTATTTCCTCTCTTGGGATGAGAAAGAGTTTGCCTACAGAAAGAAATTCTTGACCTTGGAGATTCAGCTCCCAAAGTTACTCATTAGTGGAAAATACGTAATAACTTTCTATTGAGAATTTTTCCTGAAGAGTATTTGAAGAATAAAATCACTAAACAGCTATAAATTTTGGCCATAATTCAGATGTGAAAAAGGGGAGATATTTACAACTCATGATCTATTTCTAGTCATTGATCTACCTTCTTAACTAAGGAAATTTGAATGGTGTATATGAGACCATAATATTTCTTGGTCTTTAATTAGACCACTCTGACTGATAATATAAATTTAAAATTGCACTTTTCTAAATAAGTATAAATCCAAACTTATGCCCTAGGCATTAATCATCTACCAAAAGATTCTGACAGTCAATGTTGTCTATGGTATCTTCTTCTTCTGAGATTCTCTCATCTATCTCTGTATTCTGTTGGTGATGCTTGCATCTGTGGTTTCTGATCCTTTTCCTAGGGTTTCTAACTCTAGGTTTGTCTCCCTTTGTGATTTTTTTTTGTTTCTATTTCCATTTTTAAATCTTTGATGGTTTTTTTCATTTCCTTTGCCTGTTTGTTTGTGTTTCCTATAATTATTTAAGGGATTTTTGTGTTTTCTCTTTAAGGGTTTCTACCTGTTTATCAGTATTTCTTTAAGGAAGTTATTTATGTCCTTCTCAAAGTCCTCTATCATCATCATGAGAAGTGATTTGAGATCTGAAAATTTCTTTTCCAACATGATGGTATATCCAGTACTTGCTATAGTGGGAGATTTGCATTCTGATGACACCATGTTACCTTGGTTTCTGTTGTTTATGCTCTTAAGCTTGCCTCCTGCCATCTGATTATCTCTAATGCTACCTGCCCTTGCAATATGTGACTGTAGCCTATCCTTCCTTTGATCCTGGTTGTGTCAAAACTGCTGAGTCCAGCTGTCTCTGTGGTTCTGAGATCATGGGGTGTCAGAGCTCCTGGGAGTCAAACTGCCTCTGGGGCCGTGGGATCTTGATGTGACCAAGTTCCTGTGATCCTGTGATCTTGTGATCCTGTGATCCTGTGATCCTGGGAGTGTTCGAGAACCTGGGAGTGGAGGTTCCTCTGTATGTTCCCAGGCTGGTGGGGAATTCACTCCCGAGGTAAACCAACCCATACCAGCTGGATTTATTTTTTTCATCTTCCAATTATAAGGTGCGGTTTGTGTCATTAAAAGAAAAATTTGTAAATATGAAAGGAAATAAAATATGAAAACTTAGAAAACCTATGTGTTTAATGCACTGAGTCTGTTGTGGGTGGGTCAAGAGATACCTAGAGAGCAGATTGTGGCTGGAACTTGTCAGTTATGGCTGCCTGTTCCATGGGCTTCTATGAAGTCATCTCCCCTACCCTTGACCATCAGGGGTACAAAGAGATTTGGACCATGATGCCATGTGAGTTATATATGTAATGTCCTGAGCATTGATGAAACCACCTAGGAAATGACTCCAGATGAGAAAGGGAACAAGGGCTGAGCCCTGGAAACTAACAGTTTTATATTGGCAGTAATCTGAAATACAGTGATGAGTTATATTCTCTGTCGAAATGATTTTGTTTTTACTTCAATAGCTTTAATGATTCAGGGTTTCAAGTATGTAAATTTCTTTTTTTTTTATTGAGTATCTTTTTCATTTACTGAGAGCGCCTGTGCTGCCACGGTTCCAAGTATCGGGCGTAGGCCTGGGGGATTAACAAAAAACACAGACATGGGTCATTCTGCAAGGATAATGCCAAAGCTTTACTGAGAGACGAGCAATATATATACTAGAGGCCAGGGAAGGGAACAGGAAAAAAACAATCATAGTCATAGGTCAGGCACCTGGGAAGTCCTTCCCACACTGGGCGAGAAGACAGGAACCAAGCTAAGCCATGGGATGTTTTGCTCTCAAGAAACCTGTGCAAACAGCTCAGCTGGGGGCGTTGAGCCAAGCTCTCTGGTTCCCAACAACTCCCCCTTTTTTATTTTTTTAAGAATGAATAGCAGCTGTCTTAGGACACCTTCCATCCAACTCCCATTACCCATCTCTGTGAATCTCTGCCAGTCCCAGAGCTCCTGTCTTAGGTTGGTGTGGACTGCAAAGTAGTTGCATAGACTCCCGTCATAGACTAACTATTCTCAATACAGGCTGAGCCAAATTTGAGCAGATGTATTATCCTGTGCCAAAGACTTAATCACTTGTTCAGTTACTGCTCTGGACTGGTTTTGTTGTTTGCACATATGGTTTAGCAGGAACAATCCCAATGTGGCAGCTGCACAAGCCAAAAACCCCAGTGCCATAGACCCAGACATTTTTTAATCAGGGGTGGCAATAATGCCAAAGTCTCTCTGATGTTAATACAAGGTGACAGGGAATCTCCCTTCATTATTTAGAGGCATAGATACAATTCCAGGAACTCTTCAACCACAGAAGCATCTTTATACTCTCAGTAGTTTGTCAGTACACACAATCTGCTAGAACAATTCAATTTCTTCTTGTCTTCTTTTTGTTCATGAGACTTTTCAAACTACAGAAGAATGGGACTAAAACACATGGTTTAGTATTCAAGGAATCATTGCAAAGCACAAGACAGAAGTCAAGAAATAAAGTTCTATCTAGCATAAACTATTCTCTAATATAAGATGTAAGGTAATATCACTCTGTTCTACTTCTAATTTAGCTGCAGAATTCTCTGTAGTCCTATTAGTAGAATACACAACTGGCCACACAGTACTTCTTATCCCCACTGGCATCAGGACTAGTGGATTTTCCACAAAGCTCCAGTGAGTGTCTATCTGTACCAGTGTTCATAATGACAGAACACACACAGTGCTCAGGAACCCAGATAGGACTTTCTGCATCTTTAGGAAAAATAGAAACAGAACCTCTTGTCCTGACCAACACTGGATCAGAACCTTTCCAAACTCCTGAAGATAACTCTTTCCATTTTACTAAACCCTCTGACTTCTTCGCACCTTTCCGATGTCTGTCTGCAGCAGAAAGCTTATCTCTATCTATTAATAAAAAATTTAAAGTATAAAGAACAAAGGACAATCTAGCATGCGGAGAGGTAAACTCCCCCTTTGTTTTTTCAAGATATTTTTTTTAAAGTATGATTAGCTCTCTCCACTATAGCTTGCCCTTGTGGATTATATGGAATCCCTGTTTTATGAATAATATGAAAGTCCAAACAAAATTTTTCAAAGGGTCCGCTGGTATATGCTGGACCATTATCGGTTTTTAACTGATTTGGGACTCCCATGCAAGCAAAAGCTTGTAGACAATGATTTTTTTTACATCTTTTACCTTTTCACCACTATGTGCAGATGCAAAAATCATACCAGAAAAGGTATCAATAGATATATGAACAAATTGTAGTTTCCCAAAAGATGGGACACGAGTCACATCCATTTGCCAAATATCCTTTGCTTTAAGACCTCAGGGATTCATTCCAAATTGGGGGGTGAAATGAATTGAGCACATCGAGGGCACTGAGCAACAATTTGCACAGCTTGTTCTCTAGTAATATTACAGTGAAACTTCAAAGAATTTACATTAAGATGAAATTTATTGATTGGTGGCCAAATTCAATGCAACCAATGGAGGTTGGGTATATAAATCAACTTTATGATTGCCCTGTGCCAGGGGACCAGGTTATAATGAATGTCCTCGTATATGATCCACAAATACTGGTTGTTTGTGCTTGTCATAGAAGAGCTTGCACCTCCAACAGGAAAGAATAAATAGAGGAAACCAGTGACACATATGCTGCAGTTTCTAATGGTTCTATAATTTGGGAAACATACATACTAATCCATATAAATATTACATGCTTTATTAGGGAGTAAACTCAAGGTTAACTGAAGTGCCTTTAATTCTGCTAATTGTGTAGAACAATTAGGAATTTTTATAACTTTCACTTCATTCCTGAAAATAACAGCAGATCTCCCATTGGATGATCCATCAGTGAAAACCAACTGAGCACAATCCAAAGGGTAAGAGGAAACAATCTTTGGAAAGACTACTGGATGAAAAAAATTGATACAACTTATTGTCTGGATAATGACTATCAAAATAACAATTGGTAACACATCTAATTAAGGCCCAATCAGCAAAACCTTGTGATAATATTTGAAGCTGGTCCTTATTATAGGGTGTAATCATAACATCAGGTTCCTTGCCAAATGTTTGCAAGCTTATTTTATATGCCTTAAGCAGTAAGGATACCACTGCCTGTGGATAAGACAATACAATGTTGGAAGGTGAAGCTTGCAAATGTACCCAAAATATGGGTCCCTCCTGCCAAAAAATACCTGTGGGAGAATGTTTAGAGGCAAAAACCAAAAACAATATTTTTTTAGAATAATCTATATAATTTAGATGAGCTTCCTCAAGGGCTCTTTGCACTAATTCTAAGCATTTTCTAGCTTCCTTTGTTAATTTCCTAGGAGAGTTGAGTAAAGCATCCCCCTTTAATATATCAAAAAGGGGATTTAATTGCCCTGTATTAAGCCTCAATGATGGCTGTAACCAATATACATCTCCTAATAATTTCTGGAAATCATTCAATGTTAAGGTATCCAATCTAATTTTCAATTTTTGTGGACAAATTCCTTTTTGTAAGAGTTCATGGCCTAAATATTGATATGGATATTCCTTTTGTACCTTTTCAGGCTCAATAATCAATCCAGCTTGCCTTAAATCATATTGAAGATCAGCATAAGCTACAAGAAGTACCTTCTCCTCTCTAGCTGTTAAAAGAATATCATCCATGTAATGAATGATGTACATCTGAGAATACTTTTTCCTTAAGGGTTGTAGAGCTGTCACCACATACACTTGACACACAGTGGAGCTATTAGCTATTCCTTGAGGTAAGACTATCCAATAGTAGTGATGTTCAGGCTCTCTGAAATTAATAGAGGGAATACTAAAAGCAAAACGCTCACAATCCTTGGGATACAATGGCACTGTAAAAAAAAAAAAAAAAAAAAAAAACAAACAGTCTTTCAGGTCTATAACTAACAAGTGCCAATCCTTAGGAATGGCAACAGAAGGCAACCCTGGTTGAGTAGGACCCATAGGCATCATGGTTTTATTAGTTTCCCTGAGATCTTGTAAGAGCCTCCATTTGCCTGATTTGTTTCTTAACAAAAATAGGAGTATTCCAAGGGGATGTAGATGGAACAATATGTCCTGCCTGAAGTTGTTCTTGTACTAGGTGATGAGCTGCCTCCAATTTCTCCTTAGAAAGGGGCCACTGTTCAATCCACTCAGGCTCATTTGACTTCCATGTGATTGGTAAAGGTTTGAGAATAGGAAGCTTTTTAACAGTGACCCTTAAGATAAATTTCCCAATCCAATTTTATCTTTTGGATGTTTAAGTACTAGTGATTCTTTACTCACACTTATAGGTTTTCCTTGTAAATATTTCCCCAAGCCTTTTCCAGGAATATTACCTTGTTTATCCAACATATTTTGTACTGGTTGAGTGGTAATTATGGCCCCCATTTTCATGAGGACATCAATTCCCCAAAGATTAATAGGTAAATGCTCTAAAATAAAGGGTTGAAACCATCCTTCATGGCCTTCCTCATCCTTCCACTTTAACACCTTGCTACCCCTAAGTGGAGCAGTGGCTGTTCCTATACCCTGTAAAGTAGATTGAGATACATCTAGAGGCCAATTCTTTGGCCAAAAGGCTTTTGAAATTACCATAGTATCTGCTCCAGTGTCCAATAATCCCTTCATAGGCTTTCCATCAATCCTAGAGTAAGTGTAGGGCGTGTGTCTAAGGAAAAGGTACCTGCTCCAGTGGAGCCAAACCCTTGATTCCCCCTAGAAGTCTTGAATACAGCATTATTAGTGTGGAATTTTGGTAGGAGGTAGTCCTCCCAAATTCAGCAATTCTATTTCCTTGGGGGAATAACCACAACCCCTCTTTCTATAGACACCATAATTTTAATTTCTCCAGTATAATCAGCATCAGTTACCCCAGGAAGGATCCTTATTCCTTTCAATAAGACACTACTGTGTCCTAAAAGAAGGCCCATGCTTCTAGATGGTAGCGGTCCATAGACTCCAGTGCCTAGGGCCTGAGAACCCATTTGAGGCATCAATACTGCTCTGGTGGATGAGCAGAGGTCCAATCCTGCCTGCACTTCCTGGGGTACCTCTGACAAGGTCTTGGACATGAAAGGGTTGGCTTGAGGAACAAGCTGAATTGGTATAGGGGTTATGGCAGGGGTATTCATGGCTCTGTACACTCTGGTTTGAGGGCCCTGGAGTGGGCCCACTTCCCCATTTCCCAGAGGATAGAGGGGACGACCTTTTGTACTCATTACTCCAATGGTGTGCTTTGCGACAGCGAGGACATAATTCAGGATCTGAAGTCCCTCTATTTTTAGGACATTCTCTTTTAAAAATGTCCACATCCCAAACAAGATTTCCATTTGAACCTTTTTGCATGGCAGCTGCCATAACCTGCCCCACGACATAATTACCATCAATTTCTTTGCAGATTCTAATATAATCATTCAAACTTTGTGTTCTGTATGGTCTAATAGCTTCTTTACAATATTTGTTTGCATTTTCAAAGGCATTTTACTATAGGCATTGCTGTATCTGCATCTCCAAACAATTTTCCAGTAAGTTGTAATAATCTATCCGCAAACTCTTGAAAAGGTTCAGAAGGTCCTTGAATTACCTTAGACAATTGATCCCCAGCTGCTTTATTAGGTAAAGCTTTCCAAGCCCTAACAGCAGCAGATGAAATTTGAACATATACAGCAGGATCATATTGAATCTGATTATGAAGCCCAGCATAGGTTCCAGTCCCTGTTAACATCTCCACATTTCTCTGAGGCAATCCTGTATTTGCGTTTATTCTGGCTAACTGAACACATTGCTCCTGGAACTCTCCTTTCCAAAGTAAATAATCTCCCCCCACTCAGTACTGCTCAGCATAATTCTTGCCAATTCCCAGGAGTCAAATTAGAAGTAGCATATGACTCAAAAATGGCTAAGGTAAAAGGGGCTAAAGGTCCATAGGAAGAAACAGCTTCCTTTAGGCTCTTCGACTCTTTAAAACTCAAAGGCACATGATGTCTTATCACCTGTCCTGGATTAGCAGGATCAGGAATCTCAATCACAGGATATGCTGCTTTTGTATTAGAAATAGATTCAGAAAAAACTACTCCCCTTTTTGGTGTTGGTTCTTCATAACACCAATCAAGGGCTAGATAAGGTTCATATGCTGGAGGAGCAGAAGCCCCCTCTTCTTTAAAGAAAGGATTTTTACTAGGTGGTCAGGAAGTGGACACTCTTTGCTCTTTACATTTCTTTAATTTTAATTTCAATTCCTCTATCTCTTTTTCTAGAATCTCCTCCTCATCAACAGATAATTCTGTCTCACTCTCTGATTCGGATGCCTTCAAAGACTCCTTTGAGGCATCATCTTGTACTACTCCAAAAGTTCTTTTAATCTCGAACATCTGATCCTTAACCTTAGCATTGGTATTCAAGAGAGCATCCCTGACTAGTCTCCATAGGGCGAAAGCAGACACAAGAATGCTTTCTGGCCCTTTTAAAAGCAGCTTTTCTCTAGCTGTGCTTGACTCCTAGCTAAATGCAGGGCAGCTTAAATCAGTCTCTGCTGTGTAAACTGAGACTGGATCAAGATATGGACCTCCAGTAGATAAAGTTTTTACCAATTTTTCTTTACAACATGAAATAAAGTTTTGACCATTTTTTTCTTTTCAACATGAAACATAAGACAATCATTCAAACAAGGAAACAAGGACAGACACATGTAGACAAATTGGTGCACCAAAAACAATACATAGAGAGGAAAGAGCACTTGTAACCAGTACTAATAATATCTCCAGCAGGGTCCATAGAGGAAACAGGACGTCTCCATGTTTCCCCTTGTCCCTAAGAGAGTTTTGAATCCATTTTCCTTCTTTCTTTCTCTTTCTCTTCCATGTTTCTAAAGTCTGTTTTTTTGTCTTTTACTCTTTATTTTATTTTATTTTATTTTATTTTATTTTATTTTATTTTATTTTATGCCCCATTCCTCTTGCCTGATGCAGTTTTCGACTGCTGACAATTTGCCTAATAAAATTCACCATCCCAATTTGCTGTCACACCCTAGCTGTTTTAACCTTGAACCCAATACCTGTTACCTAAGCAGAACCACCAGTTGATCCACCAATTTTAAGGTGAACTTGCTATACCCATGGTGCCATCCTGTACTCTTTGTTTCTTGCAACATATATCCCTCAATATGTTCCTATTCCTTTTGCCAGCTGGCTTTTCTTGGAAAGATCCTGTCAGGTGCTCCTCTCTTTCCCGATCTTGGTGGGACCTCCATTTGACCGAGCCTGTGCTGCCACTGTACCAAGTATTGGGCGTAGGCCTGGGAGATTAACAAAAAACATAGACACGGGTCATTCTGCAAGGAGAATGCCAAAGCTATACTGAGAGAAGAGCAATATATATACTAGAGGCCAGGGAAGGGAACAGGAAAAAACATTTATAGTCATAGGTCAGGAACCTGGGAAGTCAGTACCACACCGGGCAAGAAGGCAGGAATCAAGCTAAGCCACAGGATGTTTTGCTCTCAAGAAACCTGTGCAAACAGCTCAGCTGGGGTCATTGAGCCAAGCTCTCTGGTTCCCAACAATTTACATTACCAATTTACATTACCTTTCCCAATTTCACTCCTCCCAAAAGCCCCCTCCCCCAAAGATTCCCAACCAGTCCTCCCACCCCCTGCCTCCATGCATATGCCCCTCTACCCGACACACTCCCACCCCCACCCCACCCCACCCCTGTCCCTTTCCCTTTGTTGGGGCCTCTATTGAGCCTTTACCTGAACAAAGACCACTCCTCCTGCTGATGCCCAACAAGGTATTCCTCTGCCACATTTTTGCCTGGAACCATGTGTACCCCTTGATTGATGGCTCAGTCCCTGGGAGTCTTGGGGTGTCTGAGTGTCCAAAGTTATTGTTCTTCCCGTGGGGCTGTAAACACCTTCAACTCCTCCAGACCACTCTCCAGATCCTCCATTGGGGACCCCAAGCCCAGCCCAATAGTTGGTTGCTAGTTTCTGCCTCTGTATGTGTAGGGCTCTGGCGGGGCCCCTCTGAAGGCAGCCATGGCATGCTCCTTTTGGTATACACTTCTTGTCGTAGTGTCGGGGTTTGGTGACTTTTTATAGGATGAATCCTCAGGGAAGGCAGTCTCTGGGTGGCCTTTACTTCTTCTCTGCTCCGCACATTGCTCCTGTGAGTATTATGTTCCCTTTCTCAGAGGAACCATAGCACCCTCACTTAAGTCCTCCTTCTTGAGCTTCCTGTGCTGGATGAATTGTAACTTGTTTATTTTGAGCTTTTGGACTAGCATCTGCTTATTAGTGAGTGCGTATCATGGCGTTCTTTTGTGACTGGGTAACCTCGCTCAGGATGTCACTTTCTAGTTCCATCCATTTGCCTAAGAATTTCATGAATTCATTGTTTTTAATAGCTGAATAGCACTCCATTGTATATATATACCACAGTTTCTGTATCCATTCCTCTGTTGAGAGACATCTGGGTTCTTTCCAGCTTCTAACTATTATAAATAAGGCAGCTATGAACATAGTGGAGCATGTGTCTTTATTATATGTAGGAGCACCTTCTGGGTATATGCCCAGGGGTGGTATAGCTGGGTCCACAGGTAGTACTATGTCTAATTATCTGAGGAATTGCCAAACTGATTTCCAGAGTGGTTGTACCAGCTTGCAATCCCACCAGCAATGGAGGAGTGTTTCTCTTTCTCTACATCCTCTCCAGCATCTGCTGTCCCCTGAGTTTTTCATCTTAGCCATTCTGACTGGTATAAGGTGGAATCTCAGTGTTGTTTTGATTTGCATTTCCCTGATAACTAAGAATGCTGAACATTTCTTTAGGTGCTTTAGAGCCATTTGAGTTTCCTCAGTTGAGAATTCCCTGTTTAGCTCTGTACCTCATTTTTAATAGGGTTATTTTATTCTCTGGAGACTAACTTCTTGAGTTCTTTGTATACACTGGATATTAGCCCTCTGTCGGATATAGGATTAGTAAAGATCTTTTCCCAATTTATTGGTTGCCGTTTTGTCCTATTGACTATGTGCTTTGCTTTGCAGTTTTCTGAGGTCCCATTTGTCGATTCTTGCTCTTAGAGCAAAGCCATTGGTGTTCTGTTCAGAAACGTTTCCCCTGTGCCGTTACTAGAGGATATAGAAGAAACTTTGTACATGGGAATTTTAAACTCTGTCAAGTCTGTGATTGACTATGGAGACTTTTGAAATTAGACTAAATGAATTTTGTAATATGGTGTGGCCACAAGGCTATGGAATCCATGGAGTGGAATTTGATAGTTTGAATAAGAATGGCCCATATATGCTCAAATATTTGAATATTGGTCCATAGATGGTAGAACTTGGTAGGTGTATTCACCTAGAAAATAAGTTGAGTTGAGCCAAATTAAAGTATAAAGTCAGGTTTATTGGGAGCAGCTCTCTGGTACATTCCCTGGGTTCACAGGATGAGGTAAGTGAGGTCTCATAGCTGGCCTAGTTAGGGGCTTTATGTAGGGAAAGGGAGGGAGATGGTGACATGATGGTGAAGTACTGGGGTTATTGCCTTATTATGTGAGTTTTTATGGACCTATAGGGGTGACCTTAGGTTCAGTTGAGCACTTTGGAATCTGTAATTAGAATCTGGCTTTGTCCAGTGTTTTTCCATGAGGGCTTTGGCCAGCACCAGCTCCTGATCAGAAGAGATGGAGAGGACCTCTTGGCCCATACCATCTTGGCTTTGTCCCCAAACCCCCAGCCTATTAGAACTATTTAAGAAAGATTAAGATAATAGGCCTTGGCCAGGTGGTGGCATTGCATAACTTTAATCCCAGCACTCAGGAGGCAGAGGCATACAGAGCACTCAGGTCAATGCCAGCTTAGTTGACAGGGCTATTCCCAAAATAGCCAGGGCTACACAGAGAAACTCTGTCTTGAAAAGAATAAAAAGAAGGAGAAACAAAGAAGAATTAAGAATATGAGGAAGAGGGGTAGGAAGAAGAGGAGGAGGAAGAGATGAGAAAGATGAAGAAGAGGAGGAGAAGATGAAGATGAAGGAGAAGGAGGAGAAGATGAAGAAGAAGAAGAAGAAGAAGAAGAAGAAGAAGAAGAAGAAGAAGAAGAAGAAGAAGAAGAAGAAGAAGAAGAAGAAGAAGAAGAAGAAGAAGAAGAAGAAGACTTCTTGGAGCAGATGTGGTGTCACTGGGGGTAGATTTTGAAAGGCTTAAAAGTCCATTATACCACTGACATTAGAGCCTAAGTTTTCAGGATTCAAGCCTCTACTAAAGTCCAGACAATCCAGTCTTCAGCTTCCAGCATCTTGTCCTGAAGGTGGTTTTGGAGGCCAGGATGCTTGGGTTTAATAATAATAAAGACATCGAGACATGTATAGTATAAGGTGTTAGACTTTTTGTGGGAAGGCAGTTTCATGAGCTACTCATCCCATTTTGATCCTACACTATGGCCACCTCCTCTTAACCGTATAGCTCTCAGATGGCCTCCCTGGTCTGCTCCTCAATCCAGTTGCAGCTTCCAGCTCTTTATTATTGTTGTACAGCAATGGCCAGTGTGGAAAGATATATACAAATGTGAAATAAGTGGTACTCACATGTGGGTGGCAGCCCACTGTGGTCTAATTGGACTTAAAGTCTACTCATCAACAGGAAAGTCATACCTTGTACCGGAAACCTAGCCTGCTTCTCTGGGCTAGAGAGGCCATAGAATCTACTATGGCTACTTTGCTCAACCAGCATAATTCCTAACTACATTCTAAATCTTATCCTTTTACCCACAGATAAATGTAGGTGCTATCCTTCATCAAAAAAGCCTCTCCTTATAACAAATTAAGATTTTCTTAGGATTTCCATTGCTGTAAAGAGACAACATGACCAAGACATCTTTTATAAAGTACAACATTTAATTGAGGGTGGCTTACAGGTTCAGAGGTTCAGTCCATTATCATCATAGTAGGAGGCATGGAAGCATCCAGACAGGCATGGTGCTGGAGGATCTAAGAGTTCTGTATTTTGTTCTGAAGGCAAACCAAAGCTGTCTCACAGGAAGCTAGAAGGAGGATCTCAAGGTCCACCCCAACAGTGACACACTTCCACCAGTAAGGCCACACCTACCTAAACAAAGACACACCTACTCTAACAACACCACACCTCCTAATGTGACCACTCTGTGAGCCAAGCATATTCAAACTACCACAGAGACTATCACAGAAAACCACAACTGAACATTCAACAAAAATCAACTGATCACAGGGATCTCAGCTCCAATGGATAAGTCTATATCACAGCTCCTGTCTCTATGGTTCAGCAAGCATCACATAAGGAGGTGAAAAGATAGTAAGAGTCAGAATACCAGATGATCTGTTCTGAAGAAGTGTGTACTGGAAATGGCTCCATAAACAAGACAAGAACAGATGGAATATCAACATGCAAGGGGGAAGTTGTGTGGGGTCCCACCCCTAGACAAAGAACTATAGACAGCAAATAACTTCTGGAGGAAGAAGTATTAGACTCCTCCAGGAAAACACTCTACTCATTGGTTTTCCAATTCAGGGTTGTCAGTCCTGAAACTATACCTAAACAACAAAAATGAAATCAGTAGATTTTATAAATGTGTGTATGTATGTGTGTACAAACATACATACACCTACATACACACATACATACATTTATATGTAATGATAATATTCAAAGAAATTGGCTATCAAGTTGATCACTACCTTGAAATCGGTCACCACCTATGATGCCCACTTCTGATGGGGCCTCAATGGTACCTGGAGTTGGTGCTCACAGTCTGGCTGTCTGGCATCATGGTAGATTGACTAGTTATTGTTCTGATGGCCCAACTGAAGCTCTATGGACACAACCTAATAGATTATTTTTACTGTGATTTCTCACCCAAGATTGTCCTGGCTTATTCAGATACACAAGTGATCCAGGTGACTATATTTTTCTCTCATTTTTTTTTCCTGACTGAACCCTTTAGATGGTTCTGATCTGCTATTCTCAGATTGTGGTAACAGTGATGAGAATTCTTTTTGCAGCCAGAAGGACCAAGATCTTCATATGTTCCTCACTCCTGACTGTGGTGTTCACATTCTATGGAACAATCATTGTCTTGTACATTGCACCCTCTACTGTACATTCCCAGCTCCTCTTGAAGGTCATTGCCATACTCTTCACAATGGTCACCCCCATCTTCAACCCTGGCATCTCTGCCTTGAGGAACTTGGAAATTCAGCAAGCACTAAAAAGGCTTCTCTACTGCAAACCAACTGAAATGTGACCTAAGAAGGAGAGCAGTGAAGATTTTCTATTGGACTTTCAGTGTCTTGACTGAAAAGTCTCCCATAATGGACTGGAGATGAGTAACTCTGCTCTTTCTCAGATTCCCTTTTGGTTTTAAGAACTATGTACAAGGGGAAGATAATAGTTAAGCATTTTTTCATGTTAGGTTAAAAGATGATGTCAATCAGTGTGAGTTGTTTACTCCATACAACATAAATACCTGCCAAGCAATTTAGGAAAGAAAGATTCATTTTATTCGTGGTTTGAAAAATACAATAAATATACATCAGGATGAGGAAAGCACAGAAGGAAGATGGGATCATAGCTTACATTGCATCTATGATCAACAAGCAAAAACAGATGAATAATGATAGTCCTAGTCTTTCATTTTTCCCTTTATCATTCAAGGATGATTCTATAGAATGGATCATGCCACACTCAAAGTGTATCTTTCTTCCTCAATGAAATCTCTCCAGAGACATCTTCATAGAAATTCCCAGATGTGTATTCAAGGTGATTCCAAATCCAGTCCAGTTAACACTAAAGATTAGCCATAGCAAACATGTAATTATTCCCAGAGCCATGGTATTAACTAACTTACTTTGCATGATGTAGGAGTGTGATCCTTCCTGATAGATGATCCTTATTACTGAGACTATTCCATGTTTAGGATCCTTCTCAATGAACTCTTAACATCCTTATTTCTCAGACTATAAATGAAGGGGTTCAGAGTGGGAGTTACCAAGGTATACACGACAGCAGCTAACACCTCCCCAGAGGAGTGAGAAGTAGATAGGGCCTTCAGGTGGCAGCAAAGACTGTGCTATAGAAAAGGAAGACTATAGAGAGGTGGGAACTGCATGTGGCCAAGTCTTTCCTTTTCCCCTGTGCTGATGGAACTCTAGCCACAGCATAAAAAATACAACGCAGAGAAGTGCAGCAATTCCTAAAATTCCAACCAAAACTATCATCAGGATTTCATTGAGCAGGAAAGCAATAAGAGAGGGCCACATTCACAGAAAAAATGAGGAATCTCTTGATTGGTACGAAAATATAACTGAGAGAGCAACAAAGCATGGGTCAGAGACAAACCATTTGTTATTCACGTGACCCACTAACCAGAATCCCACATCTACAAGGAGTCATGAGAACTGGGTAGCACAGTAGGTGGCAGATAGCAGCATAGCAGTCAAGAACCATGACTGCCAGAAGCAGGTTATCCATGTCAGCAAAGACAGCAAAGAAGTACAACTGAGTCAGGCATCCAGAGAATGAGATTGATCCATCTCCAGTCCACAGAGACTCCAGTGTTTTAGGAGCTGTGGTTGTGATGAAGCAAAGATCCACGAGTGAGAGCTGACTGAGGAAGAAATACATGGGGTGTGGAGGTGGACATCAGCACCGATAGCTAACAGAAGTAGCAGGTTCCCTAAAACGCTGACCAAGTAGAGAGCAAGGAAGATGCCAAAGAGGGGCTGCCATTTCTCTGGGTCACTGGACAGTCCCAAGAGGATAAAGCCAGAAGCCTGACTGCAGTTCATTATGGGTCTTGTTTTACCAGAAGAAATTGGTATGAAGACAATTCTCTCACTGCAGGCAACAATTGGCATCAACCCAGACCTGATCCCTTGGAAATGGGTCTCCCTCAAAGCATCGATTGAGCATTGGAAACTAGAATAGCAAAGGAAGAGGTACAAGACTTGAAGTTCATTAAAAATGGCTCCCTAGGGAGACATAAAGACAGAGTGTTTCTCTGGAATTCTCTAGGTGAAAGCTATGCTATTTAACCATTGTGTTACTTGATTGAATAACCACATTCCTATAAATCTGTTTAACTGTGAATCCTTTGAAGGTAGAGGCTTTATATTAATAAATTTTCTGCTTTGCTCACAGTTGGATTTCAATTAATGTTACAATCCATCCTTAGAGTCCCACTCTGGTTGCTGATCCAGCAAAGTATAGTACTGCTGTTTTACTGTAACCACTGTTGCCTCAACTAATGTATTATTCTCAGTGCTTCCAAGGAAGTTCCTTCAAAAAATAAAATTATGTTATTTCTTTGTTCTGAAGAAGATACTTGGAAACCAAAATTTGTATGGAACTTTACAAGTTCTTGAGCTATACACTGGGGTAGAAGACCTGAATTTGGCTCCCAACACCCATGTCAAATGACATACAAGCACCTGTAACTCTAGTTCCAAGCTCTCCAATGTCCTTTCTACTCTCTGAGTACACTGACACACATGTATATATACAAATACAAACATGCATGCATGTACTTTATAATAAAATATAATTTAAATAGAAGACATAGAGCAACTCTCATTATATACAAGAATATTGAAATAACTTGCTGCATCTGATCAACCCACCATGGGTTGAAAAGCTGGATATCAACAGTAACAAATCAAAGGATAGCCTACACTCTCTTGGAAACTGAACAACTCTCTACTGAATGAAAAATCAGTCAAGAGGGAAATAAAGAAAGGAAAGAAAAGACTTTCTATAATTGAATATAAATAAATACACATCACATACAAACTTATGGGACACAATGAAAGTGTTACTAAGAGGAAAGTTCACTTCATTAAGTGCCTGCATAAAATAATTGAAGCAATCCATACTAGCAACTTGACAGCCCACCTAAAAGTTCTAAAACAAGAATGCTCTAATTATATCCAAGAGAAGTAAACAGTAGAAGAGGGAGAGGAAAGATTTGAAGAGTGAGAGGTCATGTAGGACACAAGGAGAACATGGCCCACTGAATCAGCTGTTTATATGGGCTCACAGGGAATGAAGCAGCAAGCACAGGACTGGCATAGTTCTCCACCATGTCCGCCATGTATATTTTATGGCTGTTAGTTTGGTAGTTTTGTGGGATTCCTAACAATGGAAGTACGCATGTCTGTGATGCTTTTGCCTGCTCTTGGGACACTTTTCCTCATAATGGATTGCCTATTCTAACATCAATATGAGAGGTTTTGCCTTGTCTTTTTGTATCTTGTTTTGTTGTGTGTAGGTTTTTATCTTGGAGGCCTGCTCCTTTCTGAAGGAAAACTGAGAAGGATTGGATCTGATGTGGGAGGGGTGTAGTGTGGAACATGAGAAAGGAAAGCTGAAGAGAGGAAAAATGAGGTCAGGATGTATTGTATAAGAGAAGAATCTATTTTCAATAAAAACAAATATGGTAATGTACGTAATAAGATTTTAATTACTGATAAAGAATGATGAGATAAAATTTCCAAGGAAGTGAATGGTCTTGAAATTAATTGTATTAAATGAAATGATACAAACTCAGAAAAGCAAAAATCTCATGTGCAGGTTCTAGATTGTAAAGTACATGTGTATGTGCTTGAATTCGTGTGAATGTATATAAAGCCTTAAAAACTATAAAGGGGACCAAAGGAGGATGGGGGGTGGAGTGGGCCCATTTTATGATGCATTAGAAATGTTATTCCCACAACTATGTGGGAAGTTAAATCCCCACGTGTGAGGATATTTTATAATTTTAGTTGTTTGTAGTTGTCTTTTCATACTATAGAGAAAAGAACATATAAGAAACTCATAAGTAAACTTCAAAAAAAATGCTAAGTTATGTTACACTAACTGTAAATGATGAGGTGTGTAAATGATAGAAGATCCATGTAGGTATGACACAATATCCATTTTTCCTTTTCCTTTTTATTTACATATTTATTAACTTCTGGATGCTTGCATATGTAGTTGTACCAACAGATAAATGGTTTAGAATGAGGAGATATGAGTTTTTAGGAATATGCTTTTAAATGATAATGAGAATGTCCAAGTTTCACAAAGCTAACATTCACCTGGAGATACATTAAATCTACAGGTGTCACTCACCTGAAGATGCTGTTAAGTCATACTCCACCCAAGAGATTCTGACTTAAGGGTGAGATATGAGAGTCTGTGTTTCAAACAACTGATGCTACAATTAGCAGCAATGAATTTTAAACAATGAAGTGTTCTTTCTATCATACAAGCAATATGACTGTTCCATCTTTGTACCAACAATTGGGAGGTTATTTTCATACAAGATTACATCTACTCTCACACTCTTTCCTAGAGACAATCCTTCCTATCATCAGGCAATGGCATGCCTCTCATGCTGTCAATCCCCATGTTAAATATTCTAAATGATAATGTAATCATCTGAAACCAATCCCTGCTATTGTACTAATCTCAAACCTATTTATCTAGAAAATATATAATTCCCATTGGATCTCAGAGGAACTGAGACTCTGTTCTGACTTTATCTAAAAACTACTTCAGCATCTGAGGTTAAATCTAAAGACTTAGCTTCAGATGGGCTACATAGTAATATGCGACAATCCCTTGGCTTCTAGAGCTATTGCCTTACTTTTCTATTTCTTAGGATGTGTTTATCCAAAAGCTCCTGTCTCAACCCCTAGTTACTTTCTAATCAAATAGTTTTAATTCTATGCTTTCTTTAACCCCATTAAAGTAAGCATTTATGCTTGTATTTCACAAAATAACTCTCATCAATGTCAGGTTTAAATTTCAGTCCTTAAGTTATTACTTGACTTTTCCAAAAGGCAATTCAATTGAAAATCCTTAGTTTTTACTTCAAACCCTTTGTCTGACTTTCAAGGTACCCACAATACTCTCCTGGTTTCTACTGATCTCTCTGACTCATCCTCAGTCTCCTAATCTGGTTTCTCCCCCTGTTTTAAATTACTTTTAAACTCATCTTTTGTACCACTCTTCTAGTTCCAGTTTCATGCTTCAAATATCTGTAAACAAATCACTCTGTTCAAGTTTTCAATTTAGAAATTTTTTTACTCAAACATATGTGTGTGTGTTTGTGTGATGTATGCCTATAAATATGATTTCTTCATAGAAGCATTTTTACTGTGAAACACATTTTCTCTTATATGGTATTATTTACATGCACCTTTGGAAACTAACGTAAAAATGGAAAGATTACCTATGCTACATCTTCTATGTTCCTATCTGAAATATGACCTAATACTCCATAAAGTGCCGCATTTCACACTTACCTTCAGACTTCTCCAATATCCACTAATCAATGATGAACTTAGAAACATCCACTTTGCCCAGTGTTCTTAGACCTACAAGCATCCTGCCCTTTGCATTCATTGCTGAGACCATATATGAGAGTAGAGATGATGGAGCTTGGAAGTCTAGCCTGTATTACCTCTCTTGGGATCAGAAAAGGTTTGCCTACAGAAAAAATTCTTTCTTGACCTTGGGGAGGGGAAGGGGAGGGGAAGGGGGATAAGGGGGAAGAGGTAGGAGGAGGGGAGGGGAGGGGAAGAGAGGGGAAGGAGAGGGATAGGAAGAGGGGCAGGAGGAAGGGAAGGGGAGGGGAAGGGGAGGGGAGGGGAAGGGGGGAGGAGGAGCAGAGGGAGGAGGAGAGGGAGGAGGAGGAGGGAGGAGGAAGGGAAGGGGGAGCGGAAGGGGAGGGGATGGGGGAGGAGGAGGGAAGGGGGAGGAGAGGAAGTAGAAGGGGAGGAGATCAGGGAGAGGGATGGGGAGGGGAGAGGAAGGAGGAAGAGAAGAGGGATAGGGAGGGGAGAGGAAGGAGGAGGGGACGAGGGAGGGGGAGGGGAGAGGAAGGAGGAGGGGAAGAGGGAGGGGGAGGAGAAGGAGGGGGAGATGGGAGGGCAAGGAGGAGGGGAAGAGGGAGGGGGAAGAGGATGGGGGAGGGGGAGGAGGAGAGAGAGGGAGGGGGAGGAGGAGGAGAGGGAGGAGGATGGGGGAGGTGGAGGAGGAGGAGAAGGAGGAGGAGGGGGAGGGAGGGGAAGGGGAGGGGGAAGGGAGGAGGAGAAGGAGGAGGAGGAAAGGGAGGGGGATGAGGAAGGGGGAGAGGAGGGGAAGAGGGAGGGGAGGAGGATACAAAGGGGGGAGGGGAAGAGGGAGAGGTGAAGAGGGAGAGGAGGAGAAGAAGGAGGAGGAGGAGAGAAGGGAGGGAAGAGGCAGGGATGAGGAGGAAGAGAAGAGGAGGAGGGGAGGAGAAAGAGGGAGGGGCAGGGGGATGAGGAGGATGGGAGGAGGAGGGGAGGGGAAGAGGAGGAGGGGAGGGGGGAGGGGGAAGAGGCAGGAACAAGAGGAAGGAGAGGAGGGGAGGGAAGGGGAGAGGAGGGGGAGAGGGGTGGGGGAGAGAGAGGGGAGAGGGGGTAGAGGGAGGGGGTGGAGAGGGGAAGAGGGGAGGGGAAGGGAGAGATGGAGGGGGAGGAGGAGGGGAAGAGGGAGGGGGGAGAGGAGGGGAAGAGGGGAGGGAGAGGGAGAGATAGGAGGGGGAGGAGGAGGGAAAGAGGAGGGGGAGGAGGAGGAGGAGCAGAGGAGGGGGAGGGGAGGAAGGGGAGGGGAGATGGGAGGGGGGTGGAGAGATGGGAAGGGGGGAGGAGAGGAAGAGGAGGGGGAGGAGGAGGGGAAGAGGGGGAAGGGGGAGGAGAGATGGGGAGGGGGAGGAGGAGGGATGAGGGGAGGGGGAGGAGGAGGGGAAGAGGGGAGGGAGGGGAGAGATAGGAGGGGGAGGAGGAGGGAAGAGGAGGGGGAGGAGGAGGAGAGGAGGAGGAGGCAGAGGAGGGGGAGGGGGAGGGAAGCAGAGGGGAGGAGGAGGAAGGGGTGGGGTTCCAGAGGTGTGGCAAATTGCTGTCAGCTTCCCTCTGCAGCATATTATGCACTGCCAACAACATATAGCTTTATCTGTGAGTCTAAGCCACATCACAGAGAGTTTCCTCAGCTCACTCTGACTTTCACAGCTATCATTTAGTGAGTGGGTAGTCCAGAGGCCTCAAAGAGAAATCTTGAAGCTTAAAGAGGTAAAATGTAGGAGCTTTTGCCCATCTATCCAATTCAATCTATCCATTTATAAGAATTATAATTTCCTTGATCATAAATGGGTCCAATGACAAGGTCTGTGTCCCCAGCCACTTGAGAGGTTGACCAGGAGTCCAGCACAGTCAAATCCTTCCTGAACAATATTCAGTGCCATGTCAGCCTGGAAAATTTTGTAAAATTCTATCTCAGAAAAAAAAAGGCCTAAAGCATAGGCATCAAATGTGTGAGATATTGTGTTCAATTCTCAGCACTGCCTCTTAAATTTATGGATCATGTTGTAGTATGAAAAACTAATGTGGCCTTATGGATAAATGTACCTTTTAATATCCATCTATTCAAAATATGGGAAATCCATGGGTATATTTTGTTACAGCTTACCCATGTGCACCCATGAGGAAGAGGTGGGAATACACAAGGGGGGTCATGAATCTTTCATTATCCCAGAGTTGCTGATAAATCTGGGCCACCAGACAAGGACATGGGAGACTTTTTCTCTTCTGGCAGCTCCAAGTACAGGCTGAAGCAGGATATAAGCATAAAACCCAAAGCATCTGAGCCATGTTACGTTTATATATATTATATATTACCAAGCAGAAATTTATGGATTATAGACTTTCCAAGTTTTCCATCATTGTCAGTTGACATTGAATGTAAGTGGGTTTGCCCAGACTTTCAAATTCACTTGTTCTTTCTGTTGTTGGGGACATTTCATGTGGGACAATTATCTTTGCTTAGATAGGGAGTTGATAGCAGCTATGTTTGAGGGAACTATTGTTGCTTGGAGAGGGAGTTGGTCACCTTAGGTAAAATGGAATCTGAAGTCAAAATGCAGTCCTTAATACAAGTTCCTTTCATCTATTCCAGCAATTTGAACACTTAATTTTACCTGTAAACAAAAATGAAGGATACCAAGTTGGGTTCATCAATCGTTATCTGCAAAATAAATCCAGAGTTTATATTTTATAGGGTGTACCTGGTTTGTTCCAATTTTTATCTTATATAGAGATTAAGATACAAATACAACAGCTTGCTCCGTGGCACGGAGCTTAGGTTCAGTCCTGAGGCCTCTGGCTGGAGCCCTCAGATCTCTCCGCTTCTGGATCCAGATCAGCCTGGGGGGCCACACCACATCTCCAGGTACTGCAAGAGGCAAGAGGGACTTCCTGGAGGCTGGCTGGGAGGAGTCAGTGTGCTCTGGTGAATCCAGTGGGCCCCAGCGGGAGCCTTCAGGTGTCTGCTTCGGGATCTGAACAGCCTGGGCCACAGCACTTGGTCTCCAGTCAGTGCAGGAGACCTGGTGTGCACCCAGAGGCAGACCGGGAGCACAGCTTGCACTGGTTAGTCCAGCATTTGACAAGAACAACTAACACCAGTGAGAACTAGATGGCAAAAGGCAAATGCAGGAATGTCACTAACAGAAATGAAGGCAATATGGCAGCATCTGAACCCAATTCTCCTTTAACAGCAAGTCCTGGATACTCCATCACACCAGAAAAACAAGATTTGGATTTAAAATCACTGGTCATGATGCTGGTACAGGAACACATGAAGGACATACTTAAAGAAATTTAGGAGAAAATGGATCAAAAGTTAGAAGCTCTTGCAAGGGAAACACAAAAATCACTGAAAGAAATTCAGGAGAATACAAAAGCCAATAAGGAGGAAACGCAAAAAAAAAAAAAAAAAAACACTTAAAGAAATACAGGAGAACTTTGGTCAATAGGCTGAGGTCATGAAAGAGGAAACACAAAAATCTCTTAAAGAGTTACAGGAAAGCACAAACAAGCAAGTGAAGGAGCTAAGCAAAACCATCCAGGATCTAAAATCAGAAGTAGAAACAAATAAGAAAACTCAAAAGGAGACAACTTTGGAGATAGAAAGCCTTGGGAAGAAATCAAGGGACATAGATGCAAATATCTACAACAGAATACAAGAGATAGAAGAAAGAATCTCAGATGCTGAAGATACCATAGAAACCATGGACTCAACAGTTAAAGAAAATGCAAAAAGCAAAAAGCTTGTAACCCAAAATATCCAGGAAATCCAGGACACAATGAGAAGACTAAACCTAAGGATTATAGGCATAGATGAGAGTGAAGATTTACAACTTAAAGGGCCAGCAAATATCTTCAATAAAATTATAGAAGAAAACTTCCCTAACCTAAAAAGAGAGAGATGCCCATGAACACACAAGAAGCCTACAGAACTCCAAACAAACTAGACCAGAACAGAAACACCTCCCGTCACATAATAATCAAAACACCAAATGTAATAAACAAAGAAAGAATATTAAAGGCAGTAAGAGAAAAAGGCCAAGTAACATATAAATGAAGACCGATCAGAATCACAGCAGACTTTTCACCTGAGACTATGAAGGCTAGAAGATCCGGGGCAGGAATCATGCAGACTCTAAGAGAACACAAATGCCAGCCAAAACTACAATATCCAGCAAAACTCTCAATCGCCATAGATGGAGAAACTAAGATATTCCATGACAAAACCAAGTTTACCCAATATCTATCCACAAACCCAGCCCTACAAAGGATAATAGGAGGAAAACACCAAAACAAGGAGGGAAACTTCACCCTGGAAAAAGCAAGATAGTAACCTTTCATCAAACCCCAAAGAAGTTAACCAATCAAATTTTAAAAATAACATCAAAAATGACAGGAAGTAACAATCACTATTCCTTAATATCTCTTAACATCAATGGATTCAATGCCCCAATAAAAAGGCATAGACTAACCGACTGGATACGTAAACAGGACCCTACATTTTGCTGCATAGAGAAAACACACCTCAGGGTCAAAAACAAACACTACTTAGTGTAAAAGGCTGGAAGACAATTTTACAAGCATATGGTCTCAGGAAACAAGCTGGAGTAGCCATTTTAATATCAGATAAAATTGACTTTCAACCCAAAGTCATCAAAAGAGACTCTAAGGGACACTTCTTCCTGGTCAAAGGAAAAATACAACAAGAAGAACTCTCAATCCTGAACATCTATGATCCAAATGCAAGGGCACCCTCATTCATAAAAGAAACTTTATTAAAGCTCAAAGCACACATTGCACCTAACACAATAATTGTGGGTGACATCAACACTGCACTTTCCTCAATGGACCGATCAGGAAAACAGAAACTAAACAGGGACACAATGAAACTAATTGAAGCTTTGGACCAAATAGATTTAACAGATATATATAGAACATTCTATCCTAAAGCAAAAGAATAAGATAAGCAGGCTGAGAAAGAAGTTAGGGAAATGACACCCTTCAAAATAGCCACAAACAATATAAAGTATCTGGGTGTGACTCTAACCAAACAAGTGAAAGATCTATATGACAAGAACTTCAGGTCTCTGAAGAAGGAAATCAAAGAAGACCTCAGTAAATGGAAAAATCTGCCATGCTCGTGGATCGGCAGGATTAATATAGTTAAAATTGCCATCTTGCCAAAAGTGATCTACAGATTCAATGCAATCCCCATCAAAATCCCAACTCAGTTCTTCTCAGAGTTAGAAAAAGCAATTCTCAAATTCATCTGGAATAACAAGAAACCCAGGATAGCTAAAACTATTCTCAACAACAAAAGAAATTCTGGGGGAATCAGTATCCCTGACTTCAAGCAATACAACAGAGCAATAGTGTTAAAAACTGCATGGTATTGGCACAGTGACAGACAAGTGGACCAATGGAATAGAATTGAAGATCCAGAAATGAATCCACACACCTATGGTCACTTGATCTTCGACAAAGGAGCCAAAAACATACAGTGGAAAAAAGATAGCCTTTTCAACAAATGGTGCTGCATCAATTGGAGGTCAGCATGCAGAATGCGAATTAATCCATTCTTATCTCCGTGTACTAAACTTCACTCCAAGTGGATCAAGGACCTCCATGTAAAACCAGACACACTGAAACTAATAGAAAAGAAACTGGGGAAGACCCTTGAGGACATGGGCACAGGGGAAAATTTCCTGAACAGAAGACCAATAGCTTATGCTCTAAGATCAAGAATTGACAAATGGGTCCTCATAAAATTACAATGTTTCTGTAAGGCAAAGGACACTGTTAAAAGGACAAAACGGCAACCATCAAATTGGAAAAGGATATTCACCAACCCCACATCTGATACAGGGCTAATATTCAATATATACAAAGTACTCAAGAAGTTAGACCCCAGGGAACCAAATAACCCTATTAAAAAATGGGGTACAGATCTAAACAAAGAATTTTCACCTGAAGAAATTCAGATGGCCGAGAGTCACCTTAAGAAGTGCTCAACATCATTGGTCATTATGGGATATGCAGATCAAAACAACCCTGAACTTTCACCTTACACCAGTCAGAATGGCTAAGGTCAAAAACTCAGGAGACAGCAGGTATTGGCAAGGATGTGGAGAAAGAGGAACACTCCTCCACTGCTGGTGGGGCTGTAAGTTGGTACAACTACTTTGGAAATCAGTCTGGAGGTTCCTCAGAAAACTGGACATGAGACTTCCAGAGGACCCTGCTATACCCCTCCTGGTCATATACCCAAAGGATTCCCCGGCGTGCAATAAAGACACCTTCTCCATTATGTTCATAGCAGCCTTATTTTTTTTCTTTTTTTTTCTTTTTAACTTTTTTATTCGATATATTTTTTATTTACATTTCAAATGATTTCCCCTTTTCTAGCCCCCCACTCCCCAAAAGTCCCGCAAGCCCCCTTCTCTCCCCCTGTCCTCCCACCCACCCCTTCCCACTTCCCCGTTCTGGTTTTGCCGAATACTGCTTCACTGAGTCTTTCCAGAACAGGGGGCCACTCTTCCTTTCTTCTTGTACCTCATTTGATGTGTGGATTATGTTTTGGGTATTCCAGTTTTCAAGGTTAATATCCACTTATTAGTGAGTGCATACCATGATTCACCTTTTGAGTCAGGGTTACCTCACTTAGTATGATGTTCTCTAGCTCCATCCATTTGCCTAAGAATTTCATGAATTCATTATTTCTAATGGTTGAATAGTACTCCATCGTGTAGATATACCACATTTTTTGCATCCACTCTTCTGTTGAGGGATACCTGGGTTCTTTCCAGAATCTGGCAATTATAAATAGAGCAGCCTTATTTATAATAGCCAGAAGCTGGAAAGAACCCAGATGCCCCTCAAAGGAGGAGTGGATACAGAAAATGTGGTATATTTACACAATGGAATACTACTTAGCAATTAGAAACAATGAATTCACAAAATTTTTAGGCAAATTGTTTGATCTGGAAAATATCATCCTAAGTGAGGTAACCCAATCACAAAAAAAAAAAAAAAAAACCACATGGAATGCAATCTCTGATAAGTGGATATTAATTAGCCCAGAAGCCCTGAATACCCAAGCCACAAATTGCATAACAAATGACTCCCATGAAGAAGTATGGAGAGGGTCCTGATCCTTGAAAGTATTGATCTAGCATTGGAAGGGAATATAAGGACAGAAAAAAAGGAGGGAGGTGATTGGAGAAGGGATGTAGAAAAGGTTTATGGGACATATGGGGAGGGGGGACCCAGAAAAGGGGAAATCTTTTGGAATGTAAACAAAGAATATAGAAAATAAAAATATTTTAAAAAAAGAATACAAATACAATTTAGCCAGATTTTCTCATATATTTATTCTGTTACTTGGTCATCGTTTTTTATACATATCTTACAAAATTGCAGAATCAACTAATTTCACATTTCAGTATACACATTAATTGTGTTTTAATATTCAAAAATAACTTACTGGATTTCTTCAAGTCAAAGCAATATTCTGATTTTTCTATTCAGAGCACCCCTCACTTCCTTGTTCCTCAGAGTATAGATAAGTGGATTGAGTGCAGGGGTGACCACAGTGTACATGACAGCAATGATCCTGTCCTTTTCCAGCGAACTCCCTGAATCAGGATTGATATAGATGAAGAGAACAGGAGCATAGAAAATAATGACAACCATGAAGTGGGAGGCACAAGTGGACAGTGCTTTGTGCAGCATGCTGCAGGAGCGTGTCTTGAGAAAGAGATAGGTGACAATGTAGAAATAGGAGAGAAATGTCAGAAAGAAGAGGCCAATGCCAATGGTCCCTGCAAGAGTATTGAGCAGCCACCTGTTGAGTTCAGTGTTTCCACAGGCAATCTCCAATAATGGCTTAACATCACAGAAGAAATGATGGATATGGTTCGAACCACAAAAGTTCAATCGAGATGTCAATATGGAGTGAACCAGAGCATGAAGAAAAGGAATTGCCCATATGGTAGCAGCCACCTGGATGCATACCTGACGATTCATGATGGTAGGATAGTGCAGTGGTCTGCAGATAGCCACAAAGCGGTCAAATGCCATGACTGTCAGCAGCAGGGCCTCTGTACATCCCAGGAAATGGAAGAAATGAAGCTGAGTTATGCATCCCAAAAAGGAAATTGCTTTGCTTGCGGAGAAGAAGTTCTTTAACATCTTTGGCACTGTTACAGTGGAGAAACAGATATCTAGACATGCTAGGTTTCCCAGGAAAAAATACATAGGTGAGTAGAGTCTTGGATCCAAGATGACGATCATCATGATGGCTCCATTCCCAAACACATTGACAAAGTACATGGCAAGGACCATGACAAAAAGAATAGGGTTCAGTTCTTGAATGTCTGTCACCCCCAAGAGGAGAAATTCAGTGACTAATGTGTGATTCAATAACACTTAAAAAGAAAAGATAGAATAGTTTGTGGGAAACTAACCTTCCTGTCCATCAGTCTTTCTTGTCAATAATTTTTTTTGCCAACCCAAACACAGTTTCTAAGTAGTTACCTATAACCCAGCAAAGTTCTGTTGAAGATCTTATGTATATACCTATCATACCATTAAATATTTTCTAAAATTTTTTCATTTGTTTTTATTCAAATGTCTTTTAATTTATTACATTTTTTACTATTAATGCATTTTTATTGGAGATTAACAACAGGTATAATTCTACCATTTTATCTAGCCTATTTTCTTAAAGACGGATTTATTCTGGCTTACTGTTTGAGAGGACTCAGTCCTTTGTACATATTGGGGGCATGGTAGAGTAGAAAATTTTGCATCATAGTGGCCAGTACTCAGGAAAAAAAATGAACACAGGAAGGGGCCAAGTAAGCATGTCGCCCAAAGGCCTGCCTTAAGAACCTCTTTTCCACCTAAACCTCACCTCTTTTTTTAAATTAATTAATTTATTAATTTTTTACATTCCATATTTTATCCCCCCATCCCCATCCACCCTCTGACTGTTCCACATCCTATACCTCCTCCCCACACCCCTGTTTCCACGTGGATGTCTCCACCCACCACTCCACCTTCCTCTAAACTCCCTGGGGCCTCCAGTCTCTTAAAATTAAGTGCACCATCTCTGAATGAACACAGACTCCCCAGTCTTCTACTGTATGTGTGTTGGAGGCCTCATATCAGCTGGTATATGCTGCCTGTTTGGCGATCCAGTGTTTGAGAGATCTCAGGGGTCCCAATTAAATGAGACTGTTGGTCCTCTTACAAGATTGCCCTTCTCCTCCGCTTCTTTCAGCCTTCCCTAATTCAACTACAGGGGTCAGCTGCTTCTGTCCATTGGGTGGGTGTAAATATCTGCACCTGATTCTTTTAGCTGCTTGTTGGGTGTCTACCTGTTTTTGTATTTTGCTCTAATTGTTTTTTCATCTCTTTAGTTGTCTCTAACAAGGAGCAGCTTTTGAAATATTTCACCAGACATAGAGCCTCTGAGAAGTAGGAACACTTTTGAAGGGTTTAAATGCGAAAAAAATAGGAATTTTGTTTCAATGTCAATTTCAATCACATGCTTCAATCAATACCTATTTCAATCACATGTTTCAATAAATGTAGTGTTTCAATCAATGCTGTGTTCCAATTGTGGGGTTAAGAGAAAGTATAGAAAGCTTTATCATAACATAGCAACTCTACCTCATCTTACTAATGGATAAGGTATAGAAACATTTTTGCATTGATTGGTTTCTTATTCATCACTGAGTCAAATGAGATAAGAAACATGACCACATTAAGCTTTGTTAGTCTGACCAGATGTATGCATAACACTTTACAGTATAGTACCAAATAATGTGCTTACAGTCTTCCATTAATATGAACCACTGATAACTTTGAAAATAGATCCAAAACAAGATAAAAATAAGTCACCAAATGTACCCACCATGACTCAAACATCTCCTCCCTCAATTTCTGGAGTACTGGGGTAGTAGTCATATAGCCATGCTCACCTAAGACACTTTTTATACTATAAATTATGCTATGTCATTTCTATTCTCCTGGTTAGGCTAAGACTAAGGAAAGCCCTTTTCACTTCCCAGAATACTGCATTAAGAAATTCTCTGCTCTGTGGACCCAGTAGTCTCTTCCCTCATTTCATTAAAGGGAACTAAATATGCCTATGACTTTAGTCTCTTTGAAATCTTTGCTTCTCTGTTACCTAATTAAACTTGTTCTTCAAATATTGAGGAGGTTTATTTGCCTCTCTTCTAGCACTGCTAATGGGACCATGGTAACTCTCTTGTGTTTTATCATCCCCCAAATCAGGCTGCCTTAAATCATCCTACTCTGTTTCCAGGATGGTTCATCTCTCCCTCATTTTAGACTCTTTCATCTCTATAAAACTAATTCCTGGTCTTCCCAATGCCATTTGCACCAGGGACCCTGGAAACTCCACAGTCTTCTGTGCATAGCCTACCAGGAGAGAAAGAGAGAAAGAGAGAGAGAGAGAGAGAGAGAGAGAGAGAGAGAGAGAGAGAGAGAGAGAGAGAGAGATCTCCCATCAGTGCTTTCACTTTTGAGCTCAGAGGAGTAAGAGCACAGGCTTACAGGCACAGGAGGAACAAACTCCAGCCAAAGACAATACCAACTAGCACCAGAGATAACCAGATGGTGAAAGGCAAGCACAAGAACCCTACCAACAGAAACCAAGGCCACATGGCAACATCAGAACCAGTTCTACCACCACAGCAAGTCCAGGATACCCCAACACACCGGAAAAGCAAGAGCTTGATTTAAAATCGTATCTCATGATGCTGATAGAGGGCTTCAAGAAAGACTTAAATAACTCCCTTAAAGAAATACAGGAGAACATTGGTGGTCAACAAGTAAAAGCCCTTACAGAGGAAACACAAAAATCCCTTAAAGAAATACAGGCGATCATGGGTCAACAGGCAGAAGCCCTTAAAGAAGAAACACAAAAATCCCTTAAAGAAATACAGGAAAACACAAACAACCAAGTGAAGAAACTGAACAAAACCATCCAGGATCTAAAAGTGGAAGTAGAAACAATAAAGAAATCACAAAGTGAGACATCTCTGGAGATAGAAAACCTTAGAAAGAATTCAGGAGTCATAGATGCAAGCATCAACAACAGAATACAAGAGATAGAAGAAAGAACCTCAGGTGCTGAAGATACCATAGAAAACATTGACTCGAAAGTCAAAGAAAATGCAAAATGCATAAAGCTGGTAACTCAAAACATCCAGGAACTCCAGGACATAATGAGAAGACCAAACCTAAGGATTATAGGTATAGAAGAGAGAGAGAATTTACATCTTAAAGGCCCAGTAAATATCTTCAACAAAATTGTTGAAGAAAACTTTCCTAACCTGGAGAAAGAGATGCCCATGAACATACAAGAAGCCTTCAGAACTCCAAACAGACTGGACCAGAAAAGAAAGTCCTCTGGACACATAATAATCAAAACACTAAATTCACAAAACAAAGAAAGACTATTAAAAGCAGTAAAGGAAAAGGGGCAAATAATTTACAAAGGCAGACTATCAGAATCACTCCAGACTTCTCACCAGAGACCATGAAAGCTAGAAGGTCCTGAGCAGACCTCATACAGACCCTAAGAGAACACAAATGACAGCCCAGGCTGCTATACCCAACAAAACTCTCAATCATCATAGATGGAGAAACCAAGATATTCCATGATAAAACCAAATTTACACAATATCTGTCCACAAATCCAGTCCTACAAAGGATAATTGATGGAAAATGCTAACACAAGAAGGGAAACTACACCCTAGAAAAAACAAGAAAGTAATCTTCTTCCAACAAACCCAAAAGAAGATACCTACACAAACATAAAAATAACATCAAATATAACAGGAAGCAACAATCACTATTCCTTAATATCTCTTAACAACAATGGACTCAACTCCCCAATAAAAAGACATAGACTAATGAAATATTTCTCATGTAAATCTTCAGTTTTATCAGAAAATGTTTATAATTCCACCTTCAATCAACTTAGAATTACCTTTATGCCTATCATTTTATCTATATAATTTCCATGATAATCTTTAATTTTAACATATTTTTCTATATATTTCTTCAATTTTATCAGAAATATTTTCCATGTAAATCTTCAAGTTTATCAGGAAATGTTTATGATTCCACTTTCAATCAACTTAGGAATACTTTTATGCCTACCATTATTATATCTAATATCTATATAAAATTTTTCATGATAATCTTCAATTCTAACATGTTTTTCTACATTTTCTACAATTTTATCAGAAATATTTTCTATGTACATCTTCAATTCTATCATAAAATGTTTCTATTCCATATTTCAATTAATTTAGCAATGTTTTACATGTCTACCACTTTACTCTTTAATTTTCCATGAAAATTGTCAATTTTAACGTGTTTATCTGCAATATTTTCCATGCAAATCTTTAATTTTATCATTAAGTATTTTTGCTTCCCTTTTCAATAAAAAAAGAGAGCTGTTTGCTCCCTCCTCACTCTCTTGCTCTTGCTCCATTCTCTTCCCTCTCTCCCCATTCCCCTCCCACCTCTCTAAAAAAATAAAAGATTACTACTGACATATACAATAAACTAAACAATGAATGCAAAATCCTCAGCAAAATGTGTATGGGAGCTGCATCACTGATGACCTTGCTGCTTGTGGGAGCTCCGTCAGTCACTGATGACCTTGCTGCTTGTGGGAGCTCGTCAGTCACTGATGACCTTGCTGCTTGTGGGAGCTCCGTCTGTCACTGATGACCTTGCTGCTTGTGGGAGCTCGTCAGTCACTGATGACCTTGCTGCTTGTGGGAGCTCGTCAGTCACTGATGACCTTGCTGCTTGTGGGAGCTCAGTCAGTCACTGATGACCTTGCTGCTTGTGGGAGCTCGTCAGTCACTGATGACCTTGCTGCTTGTGGGAGCTCGTCAGTCACTGATGACCTTGCTGCTTGTGGGAGCTCCATCAGTCACTGATGACCTTGCTGCTTGTGGGAGCTCCATCAGTCACTGATGACCTTGCTGCTTGTGGGAGCTCCATCAGTCACTGATGACCTTGCTGCTTGTGGGAGCTCGTCAGTCACTGATGACCTTGCTGCTTGTGGGAGCTCTGTCAGTCACTGATGACCTTGCTGCTTGTGGGAGCTCTGTCAGTCACTGATGACCTTGCTGCTTGTGGGAATTCCGTCAGTCACTGATGACCTTGCTGCTTGTGGGAGCTCGTCAGTCACTGATGACCTTGCTGCTTGTGGGAGCTCCATCAGTCACTGATGACCTTGCTGCTTGTGGGAGCTCCGTCAGTCACTGATGACCTTGCTGCTTGTGGGAGCTCCATCAGTCACTGATGACCTTGCTGCTTGTGGGAGCTCCGTCAGTCACTGATGACCTTGCTGCTTGTGGGAGCTCCGTCAGTCACTGATGACCTTGCTGCTTGTGGGAGCTCCGTCAGTCACTGATGACCTTGCTGCTTGTGGGAGCTCCGTCAGTCACTGATGACCTTGCTTCTTGTGGGAGCTCGTCAGTCACTGATGACCTTGCTGCTTGTGGGAGCTCCATCAGTCACTGATGACCTTGCTGCTTGTGGGAGCTCGTCAGTCACTGATGACCTTGCTGCTTGTGGGAGCTCGTCAGTCACTGATGACCTTGCTGCTTGTGGGAGCTCGTCAGTCACTGATGACCTTGCTGCTTGTGGGAGCTCTGTCAGTCACTGATGACCTTGCTGCTTGTGGGAGCTCTGTCAGTCACTGATGACCTTGCTGCTTGTGGGAATTCCGTCAGTCACTGATGACCTTGCTGCTTGTGGGAGCTCGTCAGTCACTGATGACCTTGCTGCTTGTGGGAGCTCCATCAGTCACTGATGACCTTGCTGCTTGTGGGAGCTCCGTCAGTCACTGATGACCTTGCTGCTTGTGGGAGCTCCATCAGTCACTGATGACCTTGCTGCTTGTGGGAGCTCCGTCAGTCACTGATGACCTTGCTGCTTGTGGGAGCTCCGTCAGTCACTGATGACCTTGCTGCTTGTGGGAGCTCGTCAGTCACTGATGACCTTGCTGCTTGCCATTTTTTCTGAATGCTGTTGCTCACCTGGATCTCTATTACCCTTTATATGAATAACTTTCCAGTCATAATTTCTTTATATGTTGTTGTCTGTCTGGGTTTTTTTTTTTTTTGTCATAGTTGTTTTGTTTTAGAGATAGGCTCTTACTTTTTATCACCAACTTCCTGGCTTGAAACGGTTTGGAGATCAGACTGGTATTGAACTCAGAGAGATCCTTTTGGCTCTGCCTCCTACATGCTGGGATTAGAGGTGTGCATAACTACTCCTTGGCCTTTTTAATGTCAGTATTATGTGAATTTTTGTAAAAAAAAAATAATAAAGTGCTTTATTTTTTCCTGTGGTGTTTATTGTATCGACTTAAACTAGTTTGTGGATCATCAGAATTTAAAATTAATGTCAGTATAATTTATCAATATATAATTATATATTTAGATGATATTATTTTAATTCGGGTTTTCCAACTTTTATTAGCCACTTAAAATTTCCCATAAAACTGCTTTTGTTTAGTATTAAACAACTTTTAAGTATTTGGAGAATGTAATTAAACATATTCAATTAAGTGCCTAAAAGTTAAAAAAAAAAAAAAACTAATTCCTAGTACGTTTTTCTGTCAAATGAAATCTTGTTTTCTCCTAAATAAATAAACCAACAAATGGACAGAAGCAGCTGACCCTGTTGTTGAATTAGGAAAGACTGGAAGAAGCTGAGGAGAAGGGCAATCCTGTAGGACAGCTAGCAGTCTCAATTAATCTAGACCCCCAAGATCTCTCAAACACTGGACCACCAAACAGGCAGCATACACCAGCTGATATGAGGCCCCCAACACACATAGAGTAGAGGACTGGTGGGTCTGTGTTCCTTCAGAGATGATGCACCTAGCCCTCAAGAGATTGGAGGCCCCAGGGAGTTTAAAGGTCAGGTGGGGTGGTGGGTAAGGACATCCACATGGAGACAGGGGTAAGGGAGGAGGTATGGGATATGGAACAGTCACAGGGTGGACAGGGGTGGGGGGAATAAAATATGGAGTGTGAAAAATAAATTAATTAAACAAAACAAATAAATGTTTTTAATCAATGTTAAAGACTATGACGAATGTGTTGTTTGGAAAAGGTTTCCTATTTAATCGTACACTCAAAACATACTAAAAGTAACGTAACTTTTAAAATTGTCTTTATACTCAATATTAGGAAAATACCTGAATATCCTCCCTGAGATACACTGGTAGGAGCAGACATAGCTGTGAGAAGTAGTTCTTCTGGTTCCTTGCATTTATAGATGCACTGTATTCACTCTGTGTACATGAGACAAGAATGAAAATCAGTGTGTGGAGAGCCCATGTTGCTGGAAGTCACTGAGAGAACTCCCCAACTGCACTGGAGCTAGACAAAGACTGATACAAGGGAGAGTCCTACAAGAGAGGAACCACTCTAGTATGAGTTGTCACTCATTTAAGAAAACAATTTGCCCATCTTGAAAAATCAAAATTGCTATACTGGAAAAGCCTGTAAGGGTTCTAAACAATTCTAAGCTGTATATGCAAGACAGTCTGAGAAATTATGTAATCACAGTAGGGTCCTTCTGTGGAAGGTTGCCTTCTAACAACTCAGGGCAGTTACTTAAACAATCATGCAGGGCTGGGTGTGGTGGCGCATGCCTGTATTCCCAGCACTTGGGAGGCAGAAGCAGGCTGATTTCTGAGTTCAAGGCCATCCTTGAACTCAGAGTGAGTTCCAGGACAGCCAAGACCACACAGAGAAACCCTGTCTCAACCCTCCCCCCAAAAAATCCAATCATGCAGAATTGGTCCATTTATAAACAGAACAGACTTTCTTGTTAAAAATTCAAAACTTTTGGTACAGCTAATTTATGAATCTTTGGATAAGAAAACAAATCAGTTACATATATGTGTATATATGTATATATATATATATATACATATATATATATATATAATTCATTTACCAATTTTTAAAAGAAAAAATAGTGACTGGAAATTTCAATGATATTAATTCTGCTCAGCACTTTAAATATTTGGTCATTTCAGGGAGTGTTTAAGTAACTATGATAATGAATTGAGATGAGATGTGGTAATACAGCGCAGAAGCCAAACAGCTTTCATAATCCTTACATAGAGTGAGGAGTCCATCTCAAGACAGGGAACCAACTCTGAATCTAATGATGTTTAATGTTGCAATCAGATAGACTACTCCCTAAAGAACAGAAAGTATAAGACATTTCCAAGTTTAAGCCAAATGCATTCTCTTACCTGGCTGATTTTGCAGACCACAAGTGACAAAGGTTCTAAGGTTTGTGCACACAAATTTCACAGGTCATTAAAATATTGGAAGTGACAATTCATGTTGTAGTTATGGCTTACATTCCATCTCCACAATCCCCTTTTCCATCAGCAGTTCTGCTGTTGTATTAATGAGGCAGATCTGTAGACATAAAAACCCCAAGGGGGCTCATCCCCTGGTACTGAGTTGAATTGGTGTGAAAATAAACTTGGTACTCTTCCCCAGTTGCAAAAGGGGAGTATAATTTCAAGCAATTCCTCTGTGGTTCTCTATTTTTCAAAACCTACATGGGCACCTGCGTATGGGATTTATAAGTTAAGTTCCCAGCTTGGCTATTGCTTTGTGGACACCATCTTGAAGTTTTTAGTAAAACTTTTAGCATAGAACCCTTAATGTTTATTTTCACTTAGTCATCTAAACTTTTTAACTTTTACATTTGTTACATGAACAATTTTACAAGTAAAACAAATTTACTTTCTTTATTAAGTCCAAGTTGCAAATTATCTGTGTATTCAAGCTCTCTTTGTATTCAATGATTCAATCACACACACTGGGCTCTCATTTGTAGTTCTCTTGAACCCATGAATATTTTCTTTCTCAATGGCATTTATTCACTGAACATGGTAACAGCCTATACAAAGTCCTTTTCAGTTATATAGGTGATATCCCCTGAACTTCCTTACCCTATATGTTCCAATGCTTCTATACTTTCTTTCCTGTATCTTCTTCCATTATTCCCCCTGGGGCCTATAAATTCTAGATAGTTTTGCTTCTATTTCATGTCATTTATATATAATGATTTTCTGTGCCTTTATAAAATGTAGATATAATCCAGAAAACACAATTGCCACTGCCTTAATTTATTTAATATGTTTATAGCTAATTGCTAGGTTTTCATGCCAAGAACATACGTTTGTTCTTCCTATAACTGAAAATGTGTGTGTGTGCGCGCGCGCGCGTGTGTGTGTGTGTGTGTGTATGTGTGTTTGTGTGTGTGTGTGAGAGAGAGGGGGGGGGTAACATTTCTTCATCCATTCCTCTGTAGACAGACACCTAGGTTTATCCCATAACTTACCTATTGTGATTACTGTTTTGCATTGAAGTTCAACTGTCTCTGTGATATTTTGACTTGGAGTTCCTTCAGTCATAGCCAGGAGTAGAATTGCTGGAGTAACATCATGAAAATATTCGCAGTTCACTGCTCAGGGATGAGTGTTGGGGAAGGGAAGGTAGGAGCTTTTACTGAAAGTTGGCTCTGACCTCAGTAGCAGCCTCAGGTGGTAATTCTCATTGCCTCTCAATCACATTTCAGCCTAGTTGCTCCCTCCTCAAAGAAGTGTAAAAGATTCTTTATCCCCCTGGCTCAGGAAAAGGTGATGAAGGAATTTCAAATTGACTACGTTTCATGCCTCTGGTTTAAAACAGAAAAAAAAAAATCCAAGAAGAGAAAATAAATAGGGTTCTTTAAAGTTGAAGAAAATTACTTTTCCTCCCACATCTGGCTTGTGAGATTTTAATTTACTCTATTTACAAGAGTATAAAATATAACTCTAATCTCCTTCTTTTCCTCATTTAAAGAGATTATTCACAAAACAATGGTTGTGTTTGTTTTCCTTATATTTTACTAAAATTATTTATTTATTTTTGCATGTCTCTCTCTATATGTATGCATGTATTTCTCAGGCTGTAGATTTCTGGATTGAGCTATAACATGTGTAAGTTAGGGGACAAGTTTCAAATGTTGGTTCTCTTCTCCTACCATGTGGGTCTCGGGGAGTTAACTCAACTTGTCAGGCTTGGTTGCAGATGTCTTTACCCAATGAGCCATCTGACTAACCCAGTTCTAGCTTTAATTGATACATTGACTCTGTTGTTTATCCCAATACCTATTGATGTGGCTCACAAAGAAAAAATAATGGATATAAAAAGAGATATTTTTCCTTTGAAAAATCTTCTTTCAGACTCTGTCTACAGCCTCATTTCTCAAGCTATAGATTTCTGGATTGAGTGTTGAAGGGGAAAAGTATGAAAAACTAAAAATAAAGTCTAGTGAATTTGAGGAATCTGAATGTGGGTTTAGAAACTCAAAAACACCAAAAGGGATAAACAAAATGCTTGTCTATGTGGCACAAACAAATAGAAAAGATTTTGGTTCTTCCCTCCACAGATGGCATTCTTAGCTCAGTAGAAAATAAATGCATAAAGGTAAAACTAATAGAGATGAAGCAGAAAAGTGCCAGCAAGTGGGGAAGCCAGTGATCCAAGATCACTTCCATGATCATTGAAACAAGAGTTTCAAAACCAAGAGGAATCACAGAACTAGTGAATAACACTGCTCCCACAGAGCACATAGAGAAATAACAGCTGTGTGCATAACTCCACAGATGATTCCACATGACATTGACCAAGACAGCTAACATCCCATGTTTACACAAGTTGACACTTATGATGACTTTGTACCACATGGCCATATAACAGTCATAGGACATGACTGTGAATATGGAAATGGCGGTATAACTACAGAATGTGAATGCAAAATCTTGCAGGGTGCCCTCTAAGGGGAAATTAAGGCACTGTGCATGAAAGAGCTATAGGCAGACCTGGGCACCATCACAGAAATGTAGCAGACATCCAAGCAGAAGAAATGTGTTAAGAGGAAATGTATAAGTGAACAGAGACAATACTCATAAAGGAACAGCAACAATGGAGATAGTACCAATTAATACCACCAAGGCTAAAGCTGAGAAAATTATTTCTACCTCAAACTTTCTGAAAAACCCAATAATAAGAAGAAATACATTGAAGAAATACAAGAAGAAGTCATTGTAATGAAGTTAGCCACATTCCTTCTTGAACTTTGAGCATAGGATAAACCATAAGGACAGACATTTCTAAAATTATAATTGGTGTCATTACAAACTTAATGTACTTGGTGAGGTCAGTTCATGAAGGCAGGACCACTAATCCTTTGTCATAAAGTGTGGATTTCTTGTCTATGCTAAAAATCATTTCAGTAATTTTAACTGTCTTTAACTCCATATAAATATTTTTATATTGTATGTTTTATTATCACCCATTTCATTAAAGGAAAGGGAAATTATAACTGAATTAAAGCAATGTACAAAAGCTAACTTTATTATGCACCAAAAGTTCATTCAGTAAATACACACATGAACATATTCTTAGACAAAGTTATGAAATGCATGCTATAGTCCTGTGCTTTAATATTTTAATCTGTAATAATTGTTCATATTTCGGAAGTACATTGTAGTATTTCAAAATATATATAACACATATAATGTACTATTTCTTACATTATCTAATCCCTATCTAAGTCCATTGGCATAATGCTACAGTCATTTTATTATGATGAATCAAATTAGTTATCAATTAGTAAGTGATAACTCATAATTATTGACAGAATGTGAATTAACCAGATGGAAGTTAGGAAGAGGCCCAGCTATTGTGCTGGTTAAGGTACATTTAAATATAAAAGCCATCTATGTGCCTTTCATTGGGGAACCCAGAACATTGGGGAGGGAAGCAGGAACATGCCACCAGGATTCATTTATAATATTTCATATTCAGCATATATTTATATATGCTGAAGGAATTATTTATATATAATATACATATAATAAACATAATATATTTATATGTAATTTCTTCATAGGAGCATTTTTACTGTGAAACGTATTTTCATTTACATACAACCTTATAAACTAATATATAAATGGAATGATGTCCTATAATACATCTTCTATGTTCCATTCTGAATAAGAGTTCATACTCTATAATATATCACATTTCACATTTACCTTCTGAGTTCTCTAATGTTCACTAATAAACAAATGAACTTAGAAACATACACTCTACCCAATGTTTTTAGACCCACAAACATTAAGCCCTTTGCATTCATTGATGAGACCATACATAACAATAGAGATGATGGATCCTGGAAGTCTATAATTATCTGATTTCCCTCTCTTGTCATCAGAAAAGGTTTGCCTATAGAAAAGATCTTTCTTGACCTTGGAGATTCAGTTCCCAAAGTTACTCTTTAGTGTAAAATCTCTAAGATTTTGCCATTGAGAATTTGCCTATGAATGCATTTGAAAAATATAATCTACAATCAGCCATAAAATATTAACTATGATTCAGATATGTAAGCAGAAAGACATTTTAAAATCATAGTTTATTTCTAGTCATTGATCTACCTTCTTAAATAAGGAACTCTTGAATAGTCCACATGTGGCCATAGTATACCAGTCCAGCCGGTACAAATTCCAGCAGTCCTCTAAGGGGTGAAAGAGGATTATGGAAAAATATGAAAAAGAAGACACAGAAACAAAGGTTATAAATCATGAGGGATGTCCAGTCAATACTGAGGTAGTCTCAAGTTTTATTCTCTTCGGCATTATATACTGTACAGCATTGTAGGAAACAAGGTCACAAGCTGGCAGAGACAATGACTAATGTACATTCAATATCTGTACACATCAGGAGGCATCCCTATTCTACTCTATTCCTTCCTCCAAGATTAACAGAACATCCAGCCCTTCACCTTGAGCTTCAAGTCTAGCCCCTCTTATTGTTCTATACATCATCAGGCCAGAAATCTACCAGCAGGCCCTGGCCTGACTTGACTCTGCCTGAGAGGCAAGCTTTCACCGAAGCAGGCAAAATGGCTCTCAGCACCAAAGTATTCCTTGGACTCTAAAAAGAACCACTCTAAATGATGTATGATTTTTAAAATGCACTTTTCTAAAGAAGTATAAATTCAAACATGTGTCCTATTCATTAATCATCTATCATAAAATTCTGGCAGCATTGCAAGCCTAATTGTATCTAAATGAGAATTCTTTGTCTGTTTTCCTAATTGTTTCTCATTCAAGTTTTAACATATTTGCTGATCATTTTCACAATTCAACAATACCTCTACAACGTAACATTCATTGAAGTCTGCTTGGAATAGCAATTAACTATTTAAGACCACAAAGATAAAATGTAAAGTTAGTAAAAGTCTGTTTTTCTCTCTAATAAAGATGTCCAGAGGTTGGTAGCATAGAAGAGAGTTGGAACACTTTCAACATCATGAGAGAATACTGTTTCTGGGTACATACAGGCACCTGCTAGAACTGTGAAGCTCCAGTAATTATCCTATTTCTCCTGCCTCTTAGGAAAAGGACTGAGTTTAAGAATCAAACTGATCTCATCAGATTAATAGAAGAAACTATAAATTTTATCTAATGTATGACATAGGAGGCCTCCTAGGGAAGCAATGATCCATAGAAGCTGTCAGTCAGGTGCTTAGATACTATATTCAGAAAGGGAAGAAAACAAGCTGTGCATAAGCTACTGAATTATATGCAAAGTATAAACATTGCCACTCAGGGTAATTGCAGACTTTCTCAGAGGCTCTGGTGAAAGGATTAGGAAACATGGTCATGGCCCAAGAACAGACCTGGCAAGGTCCAGTGTGGAGCTGGGTTCAGGACCTTGAATGAGTTAATGTTTCAGTTCCTGGAAACTTGTTTTCTTCCTGGAAAGCTGTGGTTATTAGTCCCAAAGCTGCTGTGTGCTAGTTTGTGATATCCTTGAGATATCCTGGGTTTTCTTTGTTCAACAATGCTTGATTATCTTCTGTCTGACTTCATCCTATTCATAGATTGTGACAATACAAGAGCTGTGCCCCCCAGCCATTTGAGAGGCTAAACAGGGAAACCAGCACATTCAAGGCCTTCTTATACAACAGTCAGTTCCAGGACACCCTGGAAATTTTCAATAAATCCTGTCTAAAAAATGAAAAAGAACAAAAACTACAGAAAAAGACCTATGAAGATTGGTTAGTTGTAAAGTGTAAGCACAGCATGTGTCAGATATTGGATTGCATTCCCAGTTCTGCCTTTTAAACTGATTTTATTGATCACATTATGGAATTTGAAACTAAGTGGTTTTATAGATAAGTGTACCAAGTAATATACATCTATTCAAAACATGGGCAATTCAGTCATGTTTTCTTATACTTAGTCCATTCTGTGCTATGAGGAAGAGAAAAGAATACAACAGTTTTAGTGAGATGGCAAAACCTTTTATTAATCCCACCCACATAAGCAGAGTTGCTGAGAGATCATGGCCACAGAAAAGAATTCAGGAGACTTGCTTCTTGTGGCAGCCCCAACTAGGATATGAAGTAGGACTTATAAGCACAAAATTTGCAAGCAGATGAGCCAAATTAATTATAGTTATATTTAAACCAGTCAGAACATGGGAAATAGGAACTACCTAAAGTGTCCCATCATTGTCAGCTGACATGGAAAGTAAATGGGTTTTTCCCCAACCAATCAAATTTGTTTCTTGGAATGTTGTTAGAGCCATTATATTTAGGGTAATTATTGTTGCATAAAGGGGTGTTGGTAACAATTATGTTTGGGGGAACTATTATTACTTAGCGAGGGAATTGGTCAGGTTAGGTAAAATAACTAATGTCAAAATGGCAATATGGAAGACAAGTTCCTTTTATCTCCTCCCAGCAATTAACATACTTGATTTTACATACAAACATATATGAAAGGATACCAAGTTAGTTTCATCAATGCTTATTTCCAAACAAATTCAGAGTTGGCATTTTATCTGAAGTACCTGCTTTGTTCCAATTTCCATCATATATACAGATTGGAATTTTAAATACAATTGAGCAATATTTTCTTATATATTTATTCTCTTACCTGTCCATCTTTGTTATACACACCATACACAATTGCAGAATCAAAAAAATCACACTTCAGTATCTACATTAATTGCTTTTGTTGTAACATTTCAAAATAACTAACTGGATTTCTTCAAGTCAAAGCAGTATTCTGATTTTTCTATTCAGAGCACCCCTCACTTCCTTGTTCCTCAGAGTATAGATAAGTGGATTGAGTGCAGGGGTGACCACAGTGTACATAACAGCAATGATCCTGTCCTTTTCCAGGGAGCTCCCTGAATCAGGATTGATATAGATGAAGAGAACAGGAGCATAGAAAATAATGACAACCATGAAGTGGGAGGCACAAGTGGACAGTGCTTTGTGCAGCATGCTGCAGGAGCGTGTCTTGAGAAAGAGATAGGTGACAATGTAGAAATAGGAGAGAAATGTCAGAAAGAAGAGGCCAATGGCAACTGTCCCTGTGAGAGTATTGAGCAGCCACCTGTTGAGTTCAGTGTCTCCACAGGCCAGCTCCAATAATGGCTTAACATCACAGAAGAAATGATGGATATGGTTCGAACCACAAAAGTTCAATCGAGATGTCAATATGGAGTGAACCAGAGCATGAAGAAAAGGAATGGCCCAGATAGAGATAGCCACCTGGATGCACACCTGACTGTTCATGATAGCAGGGTAGTGGAGTGGTCTGCAGATAGCCACAAAGCGGTCAAATGCCATGATTGTCAGCAGCAGGGCCTCTGTGCTACCCAGGAAATGGAAGAAATGAAGCTGAGTTATGCATCCCAAAAAGGAAATTGCTTTGCTTGCGGAGAAGAAGTTCTCTAGCATCTTTGGCACGGTTACAGTGGAGAAACAGATATCTAGACATGCTAGGTTTCCCAGGAAAAAATACATAGGTGAGTGGAGTCTTGGATCCAAGATGACGATCATCAGAATGGCTCCATTTCCAAACACATTGACAAAGTACATTGCAAGGACCGTGACAAAGAGAATAGGGTTCAGTTCTTGAATGTCTGTCACACCCAAGAGGAGAAATTCTGTGACTAACGTTTGATTCAATAACACTTAAAAAGAAAAGATAGGATAGTTTATGGAATACTAACATTCTTGTCCATCAGTCTTTCTAGGCAATAATTTCATGTCAACTGAAACACAGTTTGTGAGAGTAGTTTCTATAAGCCTGCAAAGTTCTTGTGAAGATCTTATATATTTGCCTATCAGATCATTAAATATTAAGCCTAAATTTTTGTGTGTTCCTGTTCAAACATTTTTTTAATTTATTATAGTTTTCATTATTAATGTCTTTTATTGGAGAAGCAGAGCAGGTACCATCCTACCATTTTCTTTAGCTTTGAATATTTACATAATAATCCAACTTTATTTTCATTTCATTAGTTGTCTCTAACAGGGAACAGGTTTTAAAACATCTCCCCAGGCAGACAGACTCTGAAAGGTAAGAACACTCTTGAAGGGTTTTAGCATGAAGAAAATAGGCAGGGATGAATTTGTTTTAATCACAGAGTTAATAGAAAAAATAGACAACTTGTTATAACATAGCAACTCCACCTCTACTTAAGAAAGTATAAGGTGCAGAAACATCTTTTCACTGATTCATTTCTTATTCGTGATTAAGCCAGATGAGGTAAGATGTGTGATCACATTCATCTCAAGAGTCTGACCAGATATGTGCATAACATTTTCATTGTTCTAGAAAATAATGGACTTAATGTGTTCCAATAATCTGAACCATTGATAGCTTTAGAAAGAGATCCCTAAGATGTTCTTTGGCACTCTCAAATTGTTCCCAACATGGCTCAGTCTCCTCCCTCAGTTTCTTGAATGATGGGGTTATAGTTACACTGCCATGCTGACTCAAAACACATTGTGCATTATAAATTATACCTTATGACATTTTTATCCTAGTCTTAGACTAAAGAAAGCCTTTTCTAGGGCACAGAATATTTGAATAAGAAAATGCCTGCTCTGTGTCCCTCAATTCATCAGAAGGAACTACAAAAACCTGTGGCATTAGTGTCTTTGAAATTTTGACTTCTCCGTTACCTATTTAAACTCATTCTTCAAATATTGAGGATGTTTACTTGCCTCTCTGCTAGCACCACTAATAGGATCATTGTAAATAACTATCTTGTGTTTTATCTTCCCCAAAGTCAGGCTGCCTTAATCATCCTACTCTAAAGTTTCCAGGATGGTTCAGCTCTCCCAAATTTAAGATAGTTTCCTCTCTGTGAAATTTATTCCTGGCATTCCTTCCTATCAAATGAAGGCTTGTTTTCACCTAAAGAAATGAATAATTTATTTTACTTGTATAATCAAGTTTCAATTGTTTTTAGTGAATGTTAAAGTTTTGAGGAATATATTGTTTGGAAACAGTTTCCTATTTAATCATACACTCAATACTTACTAAAAAGACAGATAACTTTTAAAATTGTTTTTGTCCTCAATATAGGAAAGTACCTGAATTGGCTCCCTGAGATACACTGGTAGGAGCAGACATAGCTATGAGTAGTCCTTCTGGTTTCTTTCATTTAAAGATACACTGGCTTCACTCTGTGTACATAAAAGAAGAATGAGAATCAGGGTGTGGAAAGCCCATGTTGCTGGGAGGCAAAGAGAGAACTCCCCAATCTGCACTGGAGTTAGACAGAGGCAGACATCAGGGAGTTAGCCTACAAAGAAGGAACCACTCAAGGTGTGCGACATTGCCGGATGAACAAAACAATTTGTTCATCTAAAACATCAAAAGTTAATGAACTGTAGAAAACTTCTAAGGGTTTTGAAGAATTCTAAGCCTTATACCTGGAACACAGTCTGAGAAATGATATAATAAAAGGGTCTTTCTGTGAATGGTTGCCTTCATACAACTCAGGGCAGTTTATTTAGTAATCATGCACATTTTTCTCTGTTTATAAACACAAGAAATGTCCTTGTTAAAAATTTGACTCCTTTGAACCAGTTAATTTATGAATCTTTACACAAAAAAACAAAGTGGTTTTAGAAATATATATATCAAAATAGCATTTACCAAATTTTTAAAGAAAAATAGCAGTTGGAATGGTCAAAGCTAATGATTCTATTCAGCACTTTCAATACTTGGGGGTTTCAGGTTGGCTTTATAGAGTGTTGAAGTAACCATGATGATTACTTGAGGTGAGTTGTGGTGACATAATACAGAAAACAAACAGCCTTCACAGTACTAAGACATAGTGAAGAGTTCATTTCAAGACAGGGAACCAACTCTGAACCAGGAGTATTAGTGTTTAATGTTGCCAACAGACAGATCACTCCCTAAAGAACAGAAAATACAGGAAATTTCCAAGCTTATACCTAGTTCATTCTCTTACCTGGCTGATTGTTCACAGCACAAATGACAAAAGCTCTCAGGCTTATGTACACAAATTGCATAGGTTGTAAAATATTGGAAGTGACAGTTCATGTTATTTTTCTGGCCTACATTTTATCTTCAGAATCTCCTTTGTCACGGACAATTCCCTTGGTGTTTTAATGAGACAGATCTGTAGACATATTAACCCCAAGGGGACATGTCCCCTAGTACTGAGCAGAATGGGTATGAAAATAAACAAGGTACTTTTCCTCACTTGAAAAAGGGAGGTATAATTTAGAACCATTCCTCTGTGCTCCTCTAGTTTTCACAAGTTACATGGGCACCTGCCCTTTGAGATACATAAGCTAAGCCCCCAGTCTGGCCACTTCTTTGTAGATACCATCTTGAAGGTTTTGGTAGTACTTTTAGCATAGGACCCTTCATGTTTATATTCTAGTCATCCAAGTGTTATAACTTTTACATTTGAAAAATTTATATTTGCTATGTTAAAGTGCAAGTTATCTTTGTATTTAATGACTTAATCAGGCACACTGGGATCTAATTTGTAGCTCTCTTTAATCCATACATATTTTCTTTATATTTTTCCCAATGGAATTTATTCACTGGACATGGTATTAGGTTACATAGGGACCTTTATATAAATGGGTGATAGCCATTGAACTTCCTTTACACTATACATTCATGTTTCTATTACTAATTTCCTGTGCCCGCTTCCATTATTCCTTGTGAATCCTCTAGATTCTAGAGTCTAGATAGCTTTGCTTTTTTTTCTTGTCATATATACATACATGATTTCCTGTGTCTTTATAAAATATAAACATAATCTAATAACCACAATTGGCACTGTCTTAATTGATTTAATAAATTTATTGCTAATTGCTAGGTTTTCATGCAACATAACTTTGTTCTTCCTTTAATTAAATATATATACAGTGTGTGTGTGTGTGTGTGTGTGTGTGTGTGTGTGTGTGTGTTGTGTAACATTTTCTTGATTCAGTCCTCTGTGAATAGATACCTAGGTTTTTCCCATAATTTATGTACTGTGATTAGTGTAATACATCGATATGCAAGTGTCTCTGTGATATGTTGACTTGGAATTCTTTCAGTCATATACAGGAGGGGAAATGGTAAAAATATTTCCAGTTCAACACTCAGTGAGAACGTTTGGAGAGGGAAGGTAGAAGCTTGTACTGAGAATTGGCCCTGGCCTCAATAGGAGCCTTAGGTTGTAATTCCTATTGCCTCCCAGTCATGCTTCAGCCCAGTTGCCCATTGCCCAGGGAGGTGTGTAAGGATCTCTATCCACCTGCCTCACAAAAAGTGATGAAGGAACTTCAAATTCCTTTCTTGCCTGATTTAAAAAAAAATTATCCAAGAAAAGAAATTAAGTTGGGTTATTTCAAGTTGGAGAAGATTACTTGTTCTCCCCACATCTAGGTTGTGAAATTTTAATCTCCATCTTTTCCTCATTTAAAGAGATTACTCACACAACAATGGTTGGGTTTGTTTATATTTTATTAAAATTATTTATTGTGCTTTCTATATATGTATGTATTTGGGTATACATGAGTTACAACTTGTGTAGGTCAGTGGACAAGGTTCAAGAACTGATTCTCTTCTCCCACCATGTGGGTCTAAGGGATTTAACTCAGTTTGTCAGGCTTGTTTGCAACGGTCTTTACCCACTGGACTATCTGACTAGCTCTGTTCTAGCTTTAATTGATTCTGTTGTTTTTCTGAATGCATATTGATGTAGCTCCCAAAGAGGAAATAATGAATATAAAAGAGATAAGTTCTTCTTTGACAAATCAAAGGCCCAAATGAGGATAGTTTAGTGCCACTTAGAAGGAAGGAGAAAATGACAGAGGGAGGGAGAGATCTGGGTGGCAGAGGAGAGGAGATGAGGAAAGAGGAATAGGATCAGGTATGGGACAAGGACAGCAGAGAAGCCTAGAGGGCCAAGAGAATGAATGGTAATAAGAAGCCTCAGGGAGTTGGAGGTGGGGGAGCTCTCTAGAGACCTGAGAGGTGAGAGACTATAAGGATTTAATAAGGGTGACCTTGGGTAAAATGACTAACATTGGGGAGAGAGAGTCCACTCCAGTAGATAGACCGAGCCTCAAAGTGGAGGAACAGGATTACTAACCAACAGTCAAGATTTTTGACCTAAAATTGTTTCTGTCTAAGAAAACTCCAGGGACAAAAATGGAGAAGAGACTGACGGAAAGGCTGCCCAGTGACTGGCCCAATTTTGGATCCATTTTAGGGAGTGGGGTGGGGGTACATCAAAGCCTGACACTATCACTGATGCTATGATGTCATTACAGACAGTAGGCTGTTAGGGCTGTCCTCTGAAAAGCCCTACCAACAGCTGACTGAGACAGAAGAAGACACTTACACCCAATTATTGGACTGAAGTCAGGGGCCCCCATGGTTGAATTAGGGGAAGGAATGAAGAAGCTGAAGGGGAGGGAGACCCCATAGGGAGACCAACAGTCTCAACTAACCCAGACCCCAGAGAGCTCCCAAGACTGAGACACCACTGGAGCCACCATCACTCTTAATCTTTAAGAGACTTTGAGACCCCAGAGAAGCAGGAGGTCTGGCGGCAGGGTGCACCCTCTCAGAGGTGAAGGGGAGGAGGAATGGGATGAGAAACTGTGGTAAGGAAGACACAATGTAGGAAAGGGGAGGAACAACTATAAAGTAAATTAATAGAGTGCAGGAAGTCAGCTATACACCCAGCAGCCAGCTAGGAAGAGGCAGCCTGCATAGCTGAGTCCAGTCCTGCAGAGCGGAGGATCCAGTCCAGAGGCCTCTGGCAAGAGCCTTCCGGTCTCTGCCTCTAGATCAGGAACAGCCTTGGCCACAGTGCACCATCTCCAAGCAGTGCAGGAAGCCAGCTATACACCCAGCAGTCAGTGAGGAGGAGGCAGCAAGCACAGCCTGCATCCAGAGCTGATCAGGCCACAGTGTTACATACCCAAATACAACTACAAGAGAGTGGGTCTTGGCTGTCATCTTTGCTTCTGTGACTGTGCAACAGATTGGTAGGCAGGTTTCACCAGAGTAGAGGATCACTTGGGACACACCACACCTGGACTCCATCTGCACCCAAGAACTCTGCAGCACCACAGCAATTTGTGCCAGGAGAAAGCAGCTCACCCAAGGTTGCTGAGATAGGCCTACAGGCACACACATAGGAGAGGCAAGCTCCAGTCAGTGACAGTAGGCCCAAGTAACACCAGAGATAACCAGAGAGCAAAAGGCAAATGTGGGAACATTGCTAACAGAAATCAAGGCAATATGGCACCATCTGAACCCAATTCTCCCACAACAGCAAGTCCTGGATACCTCAACACACCAGGAAAGCAAGATTTGGATTTAAAATCATAGGTCATGATGCTGATAGAGGGCATAATGGAGGGCTTCAAGAAGGACATAAGTAACTCCCTTAAAAAAATATAAGAGAACACAAGTAAACAGCTAGAAGACCTTGAAGAACTAAGGGAAAACACAACAAAACAGGTGAAGGAATTAAACAAAGCCATCCAGGATCTAAAGAAGGAGGTAGAAACAATAATGAAATCAGAAAGGGAGACAACTCGGGATATAGAAAACTTAGGAAAGAAGACAGGAGTCATGGATCCAATCATCAATAACAGAATACAAGAGATAGAAGAGAGAATCTCAGATGCAGAAGATACCATAGAAAGCATTGATACAATCGTCAAAGAAAATGAAAAATGCAAAAAGCTCCTGACCCAAAATATCCAGGAAATCTAAGGCAAAATGAGAAGACCAAACCTAAGGATTAAAGGCATAGAAGAGAGTGAAGATCTCCAACTGCAAGGGCCAGTAAATGTCTTCAACAAAATTATAGAAGAGAACTTCCCTAACCTAAATAAAGAGATGCCCATGAACATACAAGAAGCCTACAGAACTCCAAATTGATTTGACCAGAAAAGAAATTCATCCTGTCATATAATAATTAAAACCCAAATGTACTAAACAAAGAAAGAATATTAAAAGCGGTAAGGGGAAAAGGTCAAGTAATATATAAAGGCAGACCTATCAGAATTACACCAGATTTCTCACCAGAGACTATGAAAGCCAGAAGAACCTGAGCAGATTTCATGCAGACCCTAAGGGAACACAAATGCCAACCCAAACTGCTATGTCCAGCAAATCTCTCAATTACCATAAATGGAGAAACCAAGGTAGTCCACGACAAAAACAAATTTACACAGTATCTTTCCACAAATCCAGCCCTTCAAAGGATAATGAATGGAAAACACCAACAAAGGGAAGGAAACTACACTCAAGAAAAAGCAAGAAAGTAATCTCTTTTCAACAAACCCAAAAGAAGATAACCACACAAACATAAAAATTACATCAAAAACAGCAGGAAGCAACAATCACTATTCCTTAATATCTCTTAACATCAATGAACTCAATTCCCCCATAAAAAGGCATAGACTAACAGACTGGATATGTAAACAAGACCCAACATTTTGCTGCATACAGCAAACGCATCTCAGTGTCAAAGACAAACACTACCTAAGAGTAAAAGGCTGGAAAACAGTCCTCCAAGCAAATGGTCCCAGGAAACAAGCCGCAGTAGCCATTCTAATATCAGATAAAATAGACTTTCAACCAAAAGTCATCAAAAAAGATACAGAAGGCAACTTTATACTCATCAAAGGAAAAATCTACCAGGAAGAACTCTCAGTTTTGAACATCTATGCCCCAAGTACAAGGGCACCTGCATTCATAAGGGAAACCTTACTAAAGCTTAAGGCATTCATTGCACCCCACACAATAATTGTGGGGGACTTAAACACCCCACTCTATTCAATGGACAGATCAGGGAAACACAAACTAAACGAAGTCACAGTGAAACTAACAGAAGTTTTGGACCAAATGGACTTAATACATATCTATAGAACATTTCATCCTAAATCAAAAAGATATACCTTCTTCTCAGCACCTCATGGTACACTCTACAAAATTGACGATATAATTGGTCACAAAACAGACCTCAACAGATATAAGACCGAACTAATCCCATGCCTCCTATCAGATCACTAAGGGTAGTCTTCAATAGCAACAAAAACAACAAAAAGCCCACATACAAATGGAAGCTGAACAATTCTTTACTCAATGATACCTTGGTCAAGGAAGAAATAAGGAAAGAAATCAAAGACTTTTTAGAATTTAATGAAAATGAAGGCACAACATATCCAAATTTATGGGACACAATGAAATCAGTGCTAAGAGGAAAACTCATAGCTCTGAGTGCCTACAAAAAGGAGATGAAGAGAGCATACATGAGCAGTTTAACAGAACACCTAAAATCTTTAGAACAAAAAGAAGCTATGCACCTAAGAGGAGTAGAAGGCAGGAAATCATGAAACTCAGGTCTGAAATCAACCAAGTTGAAACAAAAAGAACTATACAAAGAATCAACAAAAGTAGGAGCTGGTTCTTTGAGAAAATCAACAAGATAGATAAGGCTTTAGCCAGACTAACCAGAGGGCACAAGAGACAGTACCCAAATTAACAAAATCAGAAATGAAAAGGGAAAAATAACAACAGAAACTGAAGAAATACAAAAAAAATCATCAGATACTACTACAAAAGTCTATACTCAACACAACTGGAAAATCTGGAGGAAATGGACAATTTCCTAGACAGATAGCAATTACCAAAGTTTAATCAGGATCAGATAGACTATCTAAATGGTCCCATATCTCCTAAGGTAATAGAAGTGGTCATTGACCGTCTCCTGGGGGTAAAGGGATACAAATTAGAAAGGAAGAAGTCAAATTATCACTATTTGCAGATGATTTGATAGTATACTTAAGAGACCCAAAAAACTCCACCAGAAAACTCCTACAGCTGATAAACAACTTCAGCAAGGTGACTGGTTATAAAATTAACTCAAGCAAATCAGTAGCCTTCCTATACTCAAAGGATAAACAGGCTGAGAAAGAAATTAGAGAAATGACACCCTTCACAATAGCCACAAACAATATAAAGTATCTTGGTGTGACTCTAAGCAAACAAATGAAAGATCTGTATGACAGGAACTTCAAGTCTCTGAAGAAGGAAATCAAAGAAGGCCTCAGAAAATGAAAAAATCTTCCATGCTCTGGGTTGGCAGGATTAATATAGTAAAAATGGCCATCCTGCCAAAAGCAATCTACAGATTCAATGTAATGCCCATCAAAATACCAACTCAATTCTTCATAGACTTAAAAAGAGCAATTCTCAAATTAATCTGGAATAACAAAAAACCCAGGATAGCTAAAACTATTCTCAACAGTAAAAGAACTTCTGGGGCAATCAGTATCCCTGATCTCAAACAGTACTACAGAGCAATTGTGTTAAAAACTGCATGGTATTGGTACAGTGACAGGCAAGTAGATCAATGGAATAGAATTATAGATCCGGAAATGAACCCACAAAATTATGGTCACTTGATCTTTGATAAAGGAACTACAACCATCTAGTGGAAAAAAGATAGCCTCTTCAACGAATGGTACTGGTTCAACTGGAGGTCAGCATGCAAAAGAATGCAAATTGATCCGTTCTTATCTCCGTGTACTAAACTCAACTCCAAGTGGATCAAGAACCTCCACATAAAACCAGACACATTAAAACTATTAGAAAAGAAACTGGGGAAGACCCTTGAGGACATGGGCATAGGAAAAATTTCCTCAACAGAACACCAATAACATAGTCTAAGATCAAGAATTGACAAATGGGACCTCTTTAAACTACAAGGTTTCTGTAAGGCAAAGGACATTGTCAAAAGGACAAAATGGCAACCAACAAATTGGGAAAAGATCTTTACCAACACTACATCTGACAGAGGGCTTATATCCAAGATATACAAAGAACTCAAGAAGGTAGACTCCAGAGAGCCAAATATCTCCCTTAAAAATGGGGTACAGGGCTAAACAAAGAATTTGCACCTGAAGAACATCGAATGGCTGAGAAGCACCTAAAGAAATGTTCAACATCCTTAGTCATCAGGGAAATACAAATCAAAACAACCCTGAGATTTCACCTCACACCAGTCAGAATGGCTAAGATCAAAAAGTCAGGAAAAAACAGGTGCTGGTAAGGATGTGGAGAAAGAGGAACACTCCCACTGCTGGTGGGGTTGCAAGCTGGTACAACCACTCTGAAAGTCAGTCTGGCAGTTCCTCAGAAAACTGGGAATGATACTTCCAGAGGGCCCCACTATACCACTCCTGGGCATATACCCAGAGGATTCCCCAGCATGAAATAAGGATACATGCTCTACTATGTTCATAGCAGCCCTATTTATAATAGCCAGAAGCTGGAAAGAACCCAGATGTCCCTCAAAGGAGGAATGGATACAGAAAATGGGGTATATGTAGACAATGGAGTATTATTCAGCCATTAGAAACAATGAATTCATGAAATTCTTAGACAAATGGATGGAACTGGAGAACATCATCCTAAGTGAGGTAACCCAGTCTCAAAAGAACACTCATGGTATGCACTCACTGATAAATGGATATTAGCCTAGAAGCTTGGAATACCCAAAACACAATGCACATATCAAATGATGTCCAAGAAGAAAGAAGGAGTGCCCTCCCCCTCCCCCCCACCCCGGTCCTGGAAAAGCTCAGTGCAACAGTGTCAGGGAATATCAGGACAGGGAAGTGGGAAGGGGTGGATTAGGGAACAGGGGGAGGGAAGAGGGCTTATGGGAGTTTGGGGGAGGGGGGATCCTGGAAAGGGAAACTCACTTGAAATGTAAAGAAAGAATATATCGAATAAAAAATGACAATTTATAAAATATTTTAAAAAGTAAATTAATAAAATAATAATAATTAAAAAGAAAAAACAAAAGAAAAAAATCTTCCTTAGGACTCCATCTACATCCTCATTTCTCAGGCTATAAACTTCTGGATTGAGTGTTGAGGGAAGAATGGGATGATAAACAAAGAATAAAGTCTAATGACATTGGATATTCTAGATGTGGGTTTAGAAACTCAATGACACCCATAGGGATAAAGAAAAAATAATTACAGATATGTGACATAAACAAGTAGAAATGTCTCTGGTTCTGCCCTCCACAGATGGCATCCTTAGTACAGTAGAGAATGTAGGTGCATAAGCAAAACAAATAGAGATGAAAATGACTTCATGAAATTTGCAGGCAAATGAATGGAACTAGAAAATATCATCCTGAGTGAAGTAACCCAGACACAAAAGGACACACATTGTATATATTTACTGATGAGTGGATATTAGCCCAAAAGCTCAGAATACCTATGATACAACTCACAGACCATATGAAGTTTAACAAGAAGGAAGATCAAAGTGCAGATGCTTCAATCCTACTTAGAAGGAAGAACAACATAATCATAGGAGGTAGAGGTAGGGAGGGATCTTGGAGGGAGAGAGGAGATGGAGAGGAAAAGGTGGGGTAGAATCAGGTATGGGAAGATGCAGGAGATAAGTCCAGAGGATGAGGAAAATGAATAGAAATATGTAGCAGTGGGAGTAGGGAAGTAGGGGTAGCCAAAGAAAGTCCCAGGTAAGCAAGAGGCTCCCAGTACTCAATGGGGTTGACATAAGCCAAAATACCCAATAAAGTGGAGATAGAACCTGTAGAGATCACCTCCAGTAGATAGGCACAAACCCCAGTTGAGGCATGGGGCCACCCACCCATCTCAAAATTTTTAACCCAGAATTACTCCTGTCTGAAGGAAATAGAGGGACAAAAAATAGAGCAGAGACTGAAGAAAAGGGCATCCAAAGACTGCCCCACCTAGGGATCCATTCCATTTTCAGGAACCAAACCCTGACACTATTGGTGATGCCAAGAAGTGCTTGCTGACAGGAACCTGGTATAGCAGTCCCCTGAGAGGCTCTGCCAGCACCTGACTAATACAGATGTAGATAAAGCCAACTATCAGACTGAGCCCAGGGACCCCAAAAGAACAGTTAAAGGTAGGACTGAAGGATCTGAAGGGGATTGGATTGGAATCCATAGGAAGAACAACAAAATCAATTAACCGAACACCCCAGAGCTCCCAGAGACTAAACCACCAATCAGAGCATGCATGAATGGGTCCATGGCTCCAGCTACATATGTAGCAGAGGATTGCCTTATCTGGCATCAATGGGATGGGAGGCGCTTGGTCCTGTGAAGGCTTGATGTCCCAGAGTAGGGGGATGCTAGAGTGGTGAGGCAGGAGTGGATGAGTGGGTGGAGGAGTGCCCTTTTAGAGATAAAGGGGAGTGGGATGGGCTGGAGGTCTGGGGGCGGGGCTGGAAGGGGGACATTTGAAATGTAAATAAATAAAATAACCAATAAAAAAGTAAAAGCATGTTGAGCAAGCCATGAGGAACAGGGCAGTAACACCCCTCTATGGCCCCTGCATCACTCTGCAGGTTCAACACCTGCTTGAGTTTATGGCCTCACTGCTTTTGATGATGAACTATTATACAGAATGAATTGTGAATGAAATAAGCCCTTTCCTTCCCTTAAGTTGTTTTTTGGTCATGGTGTTTCATCATAGCAATACTAACCCTAACTTAAGAGTGTGTGTGTGTGTGTGTGTGTGTGTGTGTGTGTGTGTGTGTGTGTGTGTATGTGTTCCCCCACAACCTCACACCTGTAGGCTGACAATCAGCAAACCCTAGAGATTCTCTTGTCTTTGCCCCTTCCCCAGTACTACACAGATAGGCAGCCACACCCAGGTTTTTAAGTGGACCCAAGTAAGTCCTATACTTACAAGCAAGGACTTAGTCTAAGGACTTCATTCATTTTTTGCAAAATGTTTTGCCAAATACTCAGATCTCAATAACATTAATCTTCTGACCAGTTGTACTTTTTAAAAGTCAATGGTGCTCCATGATTAAAGTATTAAAAATATACAGCTTTTCATGTTGATAATTATAAGTTAATATAGATTATGAAAGATATTAAAAGAAAATAATACTTGGTATCAGTCTATTGGGGGGGCACAGTGTTGAATAGTTATATCAATCAACAGAACAGTTCAGTGCTGTTGATTTGTGGTAAATTGTTAGCAATTTTTCATACTGTAATCTCAGTGTGCCATGATCAATAGGTTAATTTTCACCACCAACTCTCTTTCCACTTTAAATTTCAGGGTATCTTTCCAAGGAGTCCTCAGGAACAGATAGTAAAGTCTCACCTCAATCTGAAGAAATCAAGTGAAGTTTTACTAAGAAAACTTATTAGGCCATGGAGACTTGGATTGTCCTTTGTCTTCTATTAAGGATTAATCATAATTATACAACAGGAACACAACAAAAACATGGAGATTTCATAAGACAGTTCCTTGCTTGCTCTTAGAATAATTCTTAGCACCAGGGGACAAGCTCTCTCAGGACTTTTGTTTTTAGAGCCAGGAGATTTTTTCAGAAGGTGAGAAAGAATTTTCCAAAGACAAATAATTTATGCCTTTGGATTCAGTGCAAATAACTCATCTTTGTGGGCTGATCCCTGAACTATTATCCCATATGTTTTTCTATTATTTACCAGCACAAGAAGCAGAGCCCTGAAAATACATTTACCTGTCCAGTCAGGTAAGAAAATGAAACCAGAGGCAGGCTGGAAAGTTGGCGATACGTTCTATGTTGTGATCTGCCTCTTGCTGGCATTAGAACAAGTGTCTAAGATTTGGGGATAGTTTCCCATTTTATAATGGGCAAACTCCCTATTGCAGGTCACAAAAACACTTTCCCACATTTTTGCCATCATGTCTTATTTTAAATTCAAAAATTCAAAAAATTTTAAATTTTTAGGCATCATCCAAGGCAAATCTGTAATCTCTAAATATTGAAACAGTACTGAAAGAAATCCTGTCACAAAAAGAAGTGTGGCAAAGAAAATGTTCTCTAAAACTCAGGAAAGATTTGTCTCTTGTTTGATTTACTGTCTCTTGATGTTTTAGGGTTTTTTCAAATATCTTCTTGAAGCAGTCCTATTTTATGGATCAGAAGAACTAAAATGACAGTGTTTAGAAGATTATTTGCATTTTTTAAAAGTAGTAGTAAGGATTTTAAATATACCATGCCTAGCTATCAAAGAAAGTTACTCTGTTTGAAGATGGCCTTTTGGGGGAGATGGAGTAGAGGTTAATTCCAAAAAAATCATCTCCATGGTAAAGCCAAGAGTGTCATAGACTCTAGAAGTTTTCCTAGTTTCAACCTGGTCACATCAAATCAACTTCCTCTCAGAACTCCATTTCATTTTTAGGAAGTGACGGTGTATGTCAGTCTTTTCAGATTTCTTTCCAGTTCCTACTATCTATCTGTGTGTTCCAAGTCTGCAAGTGTCTTACATATCCTGGCTTGTCTCTTTTAAGATGAAAAAGCTACACACAGCATCTATTAAATGAAAAAGGAGCAGAGAAGAAGCTGCTTCACCAATCATATCTGCCACTGACAATACAGCCAAAGATAGTGTTGGGCACTTGATAAAATATCCAAAAGAACTTTCTATAGCAATAATCAGTACATATTGGGCTTTAAGACATCTATAACAATGAACTACTCATTTATAATTCCTAAAGAGTTAAATCATTCACTGAATAAAATATTTTAGGTCAATTCAGCAGAAAATGAAGACGAATGTATTTCCTTACTAGAAGGCAGAGTTTCTTAAGAAAAATAAGGTTAGATAAAGAAAACACATAGAAGACAGAGTTTCTTATTATGAAAAGTGAGGTTAGATAAAGAAAAAATCAAAGAGAGCTAGCAACCTGTGGCAACTTTGGAGAGAGTTGGAATGAAGCAGACAGACTGACTTCTTTGGCATGATACAACAGCTGCCAGGGACCTGCTAAAGTAACTGTGGTGAAGGTGAGTTCAACATGGAACATACCTTTATAGCTGAAGGGTGGATTTATTTCTGGGAAAGTGAAATGATTTAAAATATGTCATAAGACAAACCAGAAGATGATTTTTGGTGAAACAAGGAAGGAACTCAAACTCACAGAAAGTAGTTTTGTATTTAAAGATCTCAAATAAACAAAAGATGTGTACAGCAACATTTTTTCAAGGAAGATGTCATTTGATTTCTTGTTTGAAAAAATGTTCAGGCTGAAAATATAGTAAGACAATAAGCCAATCAACTACTACAGCAATGAGATTTTCAAAATACCTCAAACTGACAGAGTATGTGATTTTGAGCTCCCCTCTGCCTTTCTATTAAATAGGGCCCATTGGCTTTACTGAGCATGTGGACCAGGACAAGATTAATAAAATCGTCAGTATTAATAATCTAAGAACAAGTGACTACTGCTATTTTAGGGCACGTCTACTTCTTCGGAGACTTGATAATGAAATTGTTTTATTCTTCACTGTTACTCTCATTTGACATTTATTCTCACTAGATAAAGAATGGAATAACAGAATCTTTAAAAAGCAACATATCACACAGCTGACTTAGAGATAAATGAAATTTTTATTTGAATGTAGATGTCCATAGCCAGAGAATATGGTGTGTGGACAAATGACACCAACTTCTCAGAGAATGAAACTAGTAATGACGAATCTAAATTTTAAACATAGTTAAGTCAGAAGTCATGGCTGTTCAAGATCTAAACAATCAAATATTACATAGGATCTGAGGCTGGCTTACACAACGCATGGATTTTTCTTCCTTGGCCTGCTCCTCCTCTTCCTCCTCTTTTTCCTCCTGTCTAAGCAAGAAAATTCTTGTCTGGAAAGATTGATTATCCTCAGGCTTGTTTGTGTTCTACAAACTATGTTGTGTTTCTTTTAGGTGATGTTGAATCAAACCTCTGTCACAGAATTTGTCCTCTTGGGAGTGAGAGACTTACAAGAACCCCAGCCTTTTCTCTTTGCAATTTTCTTCACCATCTACTTTGTCAATATAACTGGGAATGGAGCCATCCTGATGATCGTCATCTTGGACCCAAGACTCCACTCACCTATGTATTTCTTCCTGGGAAACCTAGCATGTCTAGATATTTCCTATTCCTCTGTAACAGTGCCAAAGATGCTGGAGAACCTCATCTCTACAAGCAAAGCAATTTCCTTCTTGGGATGCATAACTCAGCTTCATTTCTTCCACTTCCTGGGTACCACAGAATCCCTGCTGCTGGCAGTGATGGCATTTGACCGCTTTGTGGCTATCTGTAAACCACTTCACTATTCTGTCATCATGAATTGGCATATCTGTATCCTTATGGCTGTGACCATCTGGACCATTGCTTTTCTCCATGCCTTGCTTCACTCTGTAATGACATCTCGTTTGAGCTTCTGTGGTCCCAATCATGTCCATCATTTCTTCTGTGATGTTAAGCCATTGCTGGAGCTGGCCTGTGGAAACACTGAGATCAACCTTTGGCTGCTCAATACAGTCACAGGTACCATTGCCTCAGTCCCCTTTTTTCTGACATTTCTCTCCTATTTCTACATCATCACCTATCTTTTCCTCAAGACCCGTTCTTGCAGCATGCTCCACAAAGCACTGTCCACTTGTGCCTCTCACTTCATGGTTGTTATTCTGTTCTATGCTCCTGTTCTCTTCACCTACATCCGTCCTACCTCAAGCAGCTCTCTGGATCAGGACAGAATCATTGCCATCATGTACAGTGTGGTCACTCCTGCTCTCAATCCACTCATCTACACCTTGAGAAACAAGGAAGTGAGGAGTGCACTGAATAGGAAAGTGAGAAGATGGTTCTGACTTGAAGAATCTAAAGAACTCTGCTGAGGTGTAAACAACCAGGCAATAAGGAATTAAGATATTTTATGTATAATAAATGCACACATATATTATGAACAAATTGAATGATGGAAAATATATGAAAAATATCTTCTAATGCCTATTAAACAATTAAAGCAAGAGGAATTTAAACTTGTCTGGCTCTAATCATAGAATTCAGTTCCTGAACTTGACTTGGGCATATTAGTTGATAACATTGACTTGGGACATACTCTAATGTGTCTTGTATGCAACTAGGTATAGAAAACTGTATATACTACCTATGCTTAGTATAATTGGTAATTACACTTGTTCATCTGTCAACTCATTATTTAGATATCAATATGCTTGCTTATTTTTGAAGAATTATTAAAACTATGGCTACTCAATTAAAAAAGTTAGTTGCAAATCACAAATAAGCTACTAAAAATTTCAGAGTCAAAACATTTCTTTTAAATGTCATTCTGATTCAGTTAAACTTGAGGTTTTGGTGGTAAGTGAATAAGTTTTTATTTTTAAAATTGTATTAGTGATTATTATTTTTGAGACCAGGTCTCCTATAGCTCAGGCTGTCCTTGAATTCCTCATGTTCTTGTATCCACCTTTCAGTTGCTGGGATTATAGGTATTTACTATTACATCCAGCATTATAAACAGTTTAGACAATATATTTTATTAAGCAAACATCAAATATATATCAGCATAAGGATGATGAGTTATTTTACATCTGACTGCTTATACTCTTCAAAATCTGTTTAGTAACTTCTCTTGTCTCAACAACATTCTGAGTGTTGAGTAGCTTAGCTACCACCATTAAAGCAATAGAATACAGTCCAAGGTGAGAATGCTTCTTATGGTTAGATGTTTTTCAAGCCAATTATATTTATTAAATATTTATATTCATATAATGTGTTTATATCTAATCTACCCCTTATTCCATACTACCCAACTCCTCTGCTATATACTCTTCATGTTTACCATCCTACTTCCTGTATGTTCTCTTGTGAAGGAGATGTCTGTATACAGTGCTTGCCAGATATTTAGACATGAGAACACAGTTGTGCACTTGAACTCACAGTAGCTGAGACTGAACACACAGTCTTTCACAAGATTAAGCCAGACAAAATTCCATGAATTTCCACCCCTAACTGAAGTAGCAGTAAATAACTACTGGGAGAAGGAGAGTTCTATTTTCTTGAGGAATATGGGCTATGCTCTAGTGTATGATTGTACACAGCACAAAATGGATTCAGTGTGTATTCAATGAGATTTTTTTAATGGAACCCATGAACTCCACAGACTTACTCCTCCTAACAAACAGAACAACTAAAGATGTTAAAAACACTAAAACACTAAACTTTATGGTGGAGGAGATCTTTGTTCTTGGTCAAAAGAAAAAAGCTCTCTCCTTCAGTTTCTGCAACTGGGCTACAAGGCTGCAGAAGTTGTACCTAAGTATGAAAGCTCTTTGCAGGTCCAATGCAGATGGTCACTGTTAGGTGCTCACAACCAGCAAAGCCCTTCCTGCTGAGCCAGAATTCATCATAGTTGTGATCTAAAGATTCAAAGTGTTTCTCAGAATCATTTACTAAATGTGTCTATTTTCTTACTATCTTTTTATTTCAGTTTGGATTCAATCCAAATAACTATTACCTCTGAATGGGAGACAGTATCCTTATAAGACTTACTTTTTCAAATTAGTGCTATCCAATTTGTACTTTAAAATCTTTTCGAAGGATTGCAGAAATGGTTCGCTGGTTAAAAGCACTGGCTGATTTAGCAGCTGAATGTCGTTCAATGCCAACCACTAACATGGTGACTCACAACTGCCTGTAACCCCATTTCCAAGGCGTCTGATGCCCTCTTCTGGCCTCTGGATGAGTGTGGTTTGCAGACAATATCCCATTCCTTCTTCTCACGTGAAAACAATAACAATAAAATCTTTTGAAAACACTTCAGATTTTATTTTGTAAAAAATTCATGAAGGCCCATATTTGGTTATTTTTTTTTAAAATGGCCCAGGTTGAGTGAGGGGTGTTTATTTATTTGTTTATTCATTTATGTTTTCTGCAGGGTTACCTAGTAAAGTTGGGTGCCTCCACTCACTTCTCTGGGATCCAATGTGCTCTGATTTTCTCGTTTTGAGGAAAGCTGGCTGTGATTCCCAATTTAGGTAACATAAGGATTCCTGCTCAGTGGTACATGCTGCACACTTACATACTGTGCACAGTTAAGGTTTCATGTCCCCAATGGTTCTTGAAGACCTTTGTTTATAACGACTTTTAAAAAAGCTTTTGATTGTTTCTTATGAGTTTCACATTATGCACCCAAATTCTGCTCATACTCATCATTCATATCTGCCCTTTGCCTTTGCAACAAACATACAAAATCTGTCTCTGTCTCTGTCTCTGTCTCTCTCTGTCTCTTTCTCTCTCTGTCTCTCTCTCCCTCCCTCTCTCTCTCTCTCTCTCTCTCTCTCTCTCTCTCTATTTCTCTCTCACACACACACACACACATACACACACACACAAGCATAGAAAACATCTCATCATGGAAGCTGTAGTATAGCAAGCATAGTGTGTCCCACAGTATATCCCTCTGTCCACATAATTTCACTTGCACACGTTCCTTGCAATCAGACATTGGCCACCAAGCCAAACATCAAACTGGGATGAGCAAACCGCCATTTGCTCTGCCCCTGACTCATATAAGAACCACGCCACCAATAAGGTGTTTCTTTGCCCATGGCCATGGTATACTGTCCTTTAGTACTGGAAGATATATGAATACTTTATGGAAGTTATATTTGCTGAAGAGAAGAAACTTGGTTACAGCTCTCTTTGTTCTGTAAAGCTCATTACAGAAGAAATAAAATTTAAGAAAGGAGGGGTTATGGATGGGGTGGAGTGTCGGGGTCCAGCCACAGCCAGATCTTTCTTGTTAGGTCTTTTTGAAGCACAGGAGGAGAAAGAGCATTGAAGGATGGTAGGATTTTGTCTTAGAAGATACTTAGGGTTGCTGTATAATAATAAAAAGTTTACCTATCTAAGTCTAAGTTAATTTGCTACTGTAGCTGACCTGACTTCTGTGTTCCTTTGAGGCCAGAAACTGGAGTCTCTGGCCTTTAGCACCTCATCCTAAAAACAGTAGGAGATTAAGTAAAATATTAATTCTTAGATCTTTCCCCCTTTTGTTCAGATGTCTCTTACTTGTCAGGTTAGGGGAATGTTTGGAACAATACACTTATATTGAACCAACAGAAGAGAATAATGCTTGCAGAAGGAAAAGCTTTTACATAAGCAAATATGCATAAACTCGCATAAGTTCATATACAGATTCATGCATGCACATTTATACACTTCCATTCAAACCAATTGAGCCCAACTTGAATGCATTCTCACAATTACATACACATATGCATACTTACATATGCTTCTGGAGCAAAAGACCAAGCACCAGTGCAGAAACAACTCACTCATTCTGGGTGAAAAATGAGCTCCAATCTTTATTGCATAGAGAAAGAAAATGCTTCAACCGTTTTAATGCTAAATTAATTAAACCCAAGTTTTTAAGGAGAAAGATTTGTTCCTTTAATAAGACTAAGCCTCCCTTCTTATTAAGAAAAGGCCTGTCCTGTCCCACAGTAAAGAGAAGTCTGCCTGCTCCTTCTGCGCTCTATGCAGCTTCTTTTTTCATCTTTCTCTCTGCATTCTGCACATTGCTCTCTTAGTTTTTTATGTAACCTAGAGTTTCTAAGTTATTCCACTCTGCATTCTACTTATAATCTTGCTCTTTCCTGCTGCTCTGATTTCACAATAATACTCTTGCTCTCAATACTTTTTCTCCCAATGCTATGCCCATATTTCTAAGTTTTTCTTGAGTTCAGTTCTGTCTAAAAAGTGTTCTCTCAAAAACTTCTCCTCAGCTCAGTTCCTCTCTTTTCTCTTTGTCCTCAGCATTTATACATCTTTCAGAATATGTGATCACATGGTAAAAAGTCCATCACAAATTCACACATAAAATCAAATCATAAATTGAAATCGAAATTTGCAACAGAGAATGTTTACATGCATATTCTTTAGGAGTGATTATCTGACTAATCATTTATTACCTGTCACAGATCCACAGGTTCATTGGGAGTTAAAAACCATAACTAAGCTATTAATGAAGTTTTATATAGATAAATGTAGTCAATATTTTATTTTCTATAGGTCCTGGAACCTATAGTAAATCGTTAGTTTCCTTTTTACAACCTTTTGGAATGTTCTCTGAGTAGTAGTAACTCTGGTTACTATGTAAACGAATGACACATGGGAAACTGGAAGAGTTCTCATTGCAGTTTTGAATATCAGAAAAGGATCTAATAGCAGTCACACTATAAAAGAGCTTAATAAGTGCTGATTTAATTTTTGGAATTCTTGTAGGGTCATCATTAAGAAAAAAAAGAATTAAGAAATCATATGTTTATCTATGCAGAATCACTACAAGATAGTACAGCTTCCTATAACTGCAAGATCTGCTGAAAAGGTTGGGCTAATACCTAGTGAGAAAATCTGTCATGGTTCATAATCTGAGGCAGACCATATCAGGAAGATCATCTGCTAGCTATTAGTTATTAGTTTCTGACATGGGGAAGGCTTTTAAAGGTAGCTGGGAACAAGAATATGTAGAAAAGTAATTTTATCTTGTAAGCTGTATAATTTTTATGTACATGAAATCAGGTGAATAGGACTAGAGAGGGAAATGGTTGGGAAGGAGGTGAGAAAAATGGGACAAAAATGAAGAAATAATGTGCTATAGATGTGTGTGATTGTCTCTATGGGGCCTACTTTTGATGCTAGGGGTGAGTGATTGCATTTGGAATGTGTTGTGTGAGAGAAAACTAAAGAAAAACATGTTGAAGAAGACAGCTGACGGTGAGAGAATCTTGGCTATGCTCATTTTAGCAGCATTAATATTTTGAACTTGGCTATGTTTCCCACAGAAATTCCCTGTGCAGATTTTGCACTTTTTTCATCAATTCCCCAGTGATATTTTTGGCAAAGACAAAGGGAAGGAATTTCATAGAACTTGAAAAGACCGTGAAGAGCTAGCACCGGGAAGAATGAAAAATGTTGGAGGAGTTACAATATTTGATCCCAAATACACTATAAAGAAATAGTGACAAAGATATTTCTAGTATAAAAACAGAGACATAGACCAGTGAAATAGAATAGAGGCAACAGACATAAAACTAAGTGCCAATAATTATTTGGTTATCTTCTATTTACACACATGTATACATGGTTCAATGTTTGTGGACACATGTGTCTTTGTGTTTGTTCATTTCCTTGTGAAGGGTTGAAATTCACATTGGGTGTCCTCTTCAATCACTCATCACTTTACTGAGGCAACGCCTTTCCCTAAACCAGGAGCTCTCTAATATGGTTCCTATATCTGGCCAATATTCCCCAGGAACCTTCAGTCTTTGCCTCCTGAGTGCTGGTATTTCAGGTTCACCATTCAAGGCTGGCTTTTAGGTGGGTCTTGGGAATAAGAACTATGTTGCTCATGCTTGCACAGCAAGCACCCTATCCACTGAGCAATCTCTCCCGCCAACACTAAAGGTATCAAGACAGATGTTAGTGAAAAGAGAGACTATTTAACAAGTGATGCTAAGGAAACATGATATCCTTCCACAGAAGATAAACAAATCTCCAGTGAGTCACAGTGGTATGTGTCTGTAATTCCAGCACTATGGAGACCAAGACAGAATAATAAAAAGGGAATGACTATTCAATAGTACAAATTAAAACAATGCATCTTCCATCAATTAAAAGAAAAATCCAGGTTTTACATTAAATGTACAGTGCATTTTTTACATTAAATTACAGGGAATTTGTATAGGTGAGGGGGTGAACACAAAAACTCTAAAGAGATAAAAAGAAATTGACTGTGTTGATCTACATGGCCACCTAGAACTCTGTTGTTCATGTACCTGAAACTATGGGGGGAACTAAGTGAAAAACACAAGGATCACAGAGGAATTGTGCAAGCACATTTTCCCTATGCCAGGTGGGGAAAATGCTCTATTAATTTTCACATCTATCCTGCTCAACCTGAGGGACAAGCTCCTCAGGGAGCTTTTATGTCTAGAGTTCGGTCTTGTTAAAGTGCTTCCAGAATTTCAGGATGGTAGAAAGGTTTCTACAGATGAAGACTGTAAGCCAGACATGGAACATGAACTGTCACATCAAATACTTCCCAACTTGCGCAATTTCTGGACATGCACCTGAGAAATAAATGTTTTGACAGTCAGTCAGGTAAAAGAGTGAATTAGGATTAAAATGCCCCATTCTTTAGTCTGTCAGTTTATACCATTAAACACCAATAGGCAGGGTTCAGACTGGTTTCCTTTCTAGTTCTAGACACCTCACTCTGTATCATGAAGACTCTTTGGCTTCTGTATTTCATTGCTATGTCTCATGTAATTACATTGTACTTGGTTCCTTTATGGAGAATGTTTAGTTCTCTAAATCTGAAAGTTCAAAATATTAAAAATGTGGTTAATAATAATGAATTCTGATTATAGAGAGCAGTCTGGTTGATTATTTCCCTAATAGGTAAATATCTTCCCTGTATGTGTTTTGGTGATATTATTTTGATTTCTGTCTCAGATAATGATAAATATATTTTGGCATGGGGTTATATTTTTAAATGACAATGTCTGTCATGTTTATAAACACATAGAATAGGCATCACTATTAAAGAAGTAACCCTGAATTGTTTGAGAGCAACCCTTTGACAGAATTACACAATTGATAACCCCATTTCTCACAATGTCTTTTAGTTATAAAGTTTAGAATCCCTCAGGATCCTTATAAGTTTTCCCCAGTTCATTTATTATTTTCTTTATCTAGTTATTTCTAAAGCTTGTGTAATTTCCCCTTTGTAGGAATCACACCAGTGTCAGCCTCTGTTCAACTCTACTGCAGCTAAGGAGTTCTCTTGGTGACTCCAGCACTGACTCTACACACATTGATTCTCATTCTTTGTTCATTTACAGAGTGAATCTACAGCATCTTTAAAAGAAAGGAACCAGAGGAAGCTACTTCTCATAAGGATGTCTGCTAAGATCACTGCTACTTAGGGAAGTAATTCAGGTAATTTCCTAATATTGAAAAGAAAAGAAAACAACTCCAAAAGACTTTTAGTAAACTGTGAAAGTGTAGTCAAATATTAAATGTTTTACAATTAATTTATTCATAATTACTTAAGAATTTCACTTTCATTGAAAGGCACACTATTATTTTAATTATGCACTTAAAACAAAAGGATAAATTTTTACAGAAAATGAGTTTTGAAAGAAAGGAATAGAGGGGATGGATTTGAAGAAAGACAAACTAATAGAGAAAACATGTTTTTATGTTAGAGAAGAGCTGTACTGTTCTAGCATCTATGGAGGAAACTGAGATGAGGCAGACAAGCTTCTGGAATCAAAGAGAACAAAGCTACCATTGTCACACTGATGGAAGTAGAAGAAAGGAGAGGAAAGTTCTTTACTATCTTATGAGTGAGCTTATTTTAAGATAAGTGGAATAAAGGCCCCAAGGAGCTAGACCACAACAAAAGACAAGTTTTCAAGTATACTAAAATAAGTATTTGTCCATTGCTGCTGGTGAAATGAGGGAGGAACTTCAGAGTCCAAACAGGAAGAACTCTTCTTATCTAGAGTCTCTGAGGCATCTAGGAAAACAGATCAACACCTCAAGGCATCTAGGAAAACAGAAGCACAAAAAAAACACAATGTATAAGACAAGAAATAAGTTGAACTATTCAGAGCAACACAGGACTATAACTCCAGCACTTGAGAGGCTGAGGCAGGAGAATTGTGCCTCTATGAAGGTCATATCCCAATAAACAAACAAACAACAAGGGAAGAGCTCTGGAGAAATGGCTCCATCTCTTAAGTGCTTATTATCCATGCAGGAAGATCCAGGTTAATATACTTAACACTCAGCAATAAAGAATGGGTGTGGTAGTCTTGTGTTTGAGTACAGGGACCTGGGAAAGAGAGCCAGGAGAATTTCTGGAGCTCTCTGTCAAGTCAACCGAGATGAATTGATGACCTACAGATTCAGTAGGACACTTTACCTCAAAAAAATAAATAATATTTAGGAAGGAATGTGATATCGACCACATGTACTCTACATGTACTCAAATACAATTAGAAATTTAACTCAGAAATATTTAATGACTTATATTTTAGGGAACTTGAAGGGCAACATCAAATATAATTGGGAATAACACATGCAAATACTGTCAAACTCTGGATACTGTGATCATCTGCTTCCATGCTGTTTCCTATGTTATGGATAAGAAAAAAGTCTATATAAGAATATTTGTATTTTTTCTATATTTTACATAAAGTACAGTTACTACTATATTCAAAACATAGCTTTCCTTTTCATTTTTATGCTTTAAGAATCTGTTGATTTTGATTTTTAAATTAGCTTGCAAGATAATGGATTTCCACATGAGACTTTTCAAACATATTTCATTTTGCTTGACTTTGCACTCCCTTCCTGTCTTCTCCCTGTCTCCTCCTCTAAGGTTGGTCACCTGGATTTCCCTTCCACATTGTTCTACTGCCTTCCACATTCCCTTCTTTAAAGCTCTTCTTTTCCTAATCACATGGTCCCCTTTGTTGTTTTCTGGGTTTTACCCATGCTTATGCCCTCGTGGATTTACATATTTAACTAGGACTGAATATAAGAAAGAACATATGGCATTTGGCTTTCTGTGCTCAGGTTTGCCTACTTAACATCACAGTTTTAGTCTCATGTATTTTTCTGCAAATCCATAATTTCATTTTACTCCACAGATGTATAAAATTTCATTGTGTATAAGGACTAAGTTTTCATTCTTCCTTACCACTTGATAAACAACTAGGCTGATTCATTTTCCTGACTATGGTAAACACAGCAGGATTGAACATGGATATGCAAGTACCTCTGTGGTAGGATGTACAGTCCTTTGGGTTCATCTCAGGATCAATATAGCTGAATGACATGGTGGTTCTTCTTTTAATTTTTAGAAAACATCCAGCATGATTTCCATGGTGGTTGCACTACTTTACATTTCTCACCAGCATTTGTTGCCCTCTGCTTTCTTAATGAAGGTCATCATGAATGGAGTAAAAGAAATGTCAAAGTAGGTTAACTTGTATTTCTTTGATAGCTAAGGAAGCTGAACACTATAAAATTATGCATATTTCTCTTTTCGTGAGAAATGTCTATTTAGGTATTTGGCCCATTTATTGATTGGTAGAGTTTTTTGTGGGGAACTTTTACAATCCATTACATACTTTACATATTAATCCTGTGCCTAGAGTATACCTAGAGAATATTTGTACATATTCTGTAAGCTCCTTTAATAGCATTTTTGCTGTGCAAAATATTTTAATTTCATGTAATCACATTGACCAATTCCTTCCAGTGCTATGTTTTTTATGTTGTTTTTTTCTGTAAAATTCAGTGATTGGAATGAGTCCATCTACTCTTATTCTCCTCTAGTTATGTATTTACCTCCCAGATGTCTACTTGGTGGACTATTTAAAAGCTACCCCTTATTGGAGCCAACTTAAGAGATAAGGAAAAGACAGGACGAAAATGGAAATGTTAACATAAAGAAATGTGGTGGCCTAATCTACTCAAAATCACTAACTAAAAAGGAAATGATTAGGAAGAATGTGGTAAATTAGAAGATGTTTGATCACAACCCACAACAGACACTTATTTAACATTGTTATTTAGCATAATAATGGGTAAATACTAGGATAAGCTTGAGAAGGCATCATGGAAAACAATAACTCATTGTGAAAATACTTTGTTTATGAAAAGAAAATCTATGGCCAGAAGGACTGGACAACATGCAGAGTAGCATTGTATAATAATTGTCCTTTCCTTATAGGTGATGTCCAATCAAACCTCAGTCACTGAATTTCTCCTCCTGGGAGTGACAGACATACAAGAATTAAACCCTATTCTCTTTGCGATTTTCTTCACCATCTACTTTGTCAATATAACTGGGAATGGAGCCATCCTGATGATCGTCATCTTGGACCCAAGACTCCACTCACCTATGTATTTCTTCCTGGGAAACCTAGCATGTCTAGATATCTGCTTCTCCTCTGTAACACTGCCAAAGATGTTGGAGAACCTCCTCTCCACAGGCAAAGCAATTTCCTTCCTGGGATGCATCGCTCAGCTTCATTTCTTCCACTTCCTGGGTAGCACTGAGGCCATGCTGCTGCCAGTGATGGCATTTGACCGCTTTGTGGCTATCTGCAGACCACTCCACTATCCAGTCATTATGAATCACCAGCTCTGTGTTCACATGACTGTTACTATCTGGATCATGGGCTTCTTACATGCCTTGCTTCACTCTGTAATGACATCTCGTTTGAGCTTCTGTGGTCCCAATCATGTCCATCATTTCTTCTGTGATGTTAAGCCATTGCTGGATCTGGCCTGTGGAAACACTGAGCTCAACCTTTGGCTGCTCAATACAGTCACAGGCACCATTGCCCTTACTCCCTTTTTTCTGACATTTCTCTCCTATTTCTACATCATTATCTATCTTGTCCTCAAGACCCGTTCTTGCAGCATGCTCCACAAAGCACTGTCCACTTGTGCCTCTCACTTCATGGTTGTTATTCTGCTCTATGTTCCTGTTCTCTTCACCTACATCCGTCCTACCTCAGACAGCTCTCTGGATCAGGACAGAATCATTGCCATCATGTACAGTGTGGTCACTCCTGCTCTCAATCCACTCATCTACACCTTGAGAAACAAGGAAGTGAGGAATGCATTGGATAAGAAGGTGAGAAGATGGTTCTAACTTGAAGAATCTAAAGGACTCTGCTGAGGTGTAAATAAACAGGAAATAAGAAATTAATACATATTTCTGAAATTGGTAGCATTGACTTGTAACTGTAATGTGTCTTGCATATACCTGAGTATAGAAATTTGTGAATACTACCCATGTCTAATATATTTAGTACTTATACTTGTTCATCTTTAAACTCATATTATTTGGATTAATATCATTATGCTTTCTAATTTTCAGGAATTATTAAAACTATGGATTCTCAGTTTGAAAATTAGCTGCAAATGATTAGTGAGCTACTAAAAGTTTCAGTAACATTTTCAAAACATTTATTTTAAGCCTAATTGTGATTCTGTTAATATTGGTCTATTGGTAGTAAATGGATGTTTTTATTTTTCCAATTTTATTACTGATTATTACTTTTGAGACTAGGTCTCCTGTAGCTCAGGTTGGTCTTGAATTCCTCATGCTCTTGCTTCCACCTCTCTCAGTTGGTGGGACTTTAGGTCTCTATCTACCACACCTGCCTGGAGCCTCCAAGCCTGGCGCAGGTTAAGAAGAGGCTCAGAGTAGGACTCTGGTGTGGCTTTAAAGACTGACTGTCTTCAGACATTCTAGCTCTCTAACTGTACTAAAATGCAGCTGATAACTTCTAAAATGTCCTAAAAACTTTCTTGCTCTGAGGATTAAAAGACCCTGGTTTAGGCACCTAATGCCTGTTTTCTAACACCAGGGGTGGATTAAGTAAAATATTAATTGCTTGAACTTTTTCCCTTTTGTCAAATGCTGCTTACTTGTCAGGCTGGGGCGGGGGCAGATTTTGGAGTTATAAACTACTTTTGAACCAGGAGAAGATAATAATGCTTAAAAAGGAAAAACTAACACATAAGCAAATATGCATAAACTCACATAAATTTATGTAGAGATTCATTCATGCACATTTATACATTTCCATTCAAACCACTTGGGCCTAACTTGCGTACATTATCACATTTACATACTTACACACACATCCATATTTATGCATTTGGAGCAAAAAAACCAAGCACCAGTGCAGAAACAACTTACTCATTCTGGATGAAAAATGAGCTCCAATCTTTATTACATTGAGAAAGAAAAAGTGTCTACACATTTTTTTAGACAAGTTCAGATTTATATTAGGTTCGTTGATTTTTGCTTATTTCTTCTCCATTCATCTCTCTTTCCTTCCCTTCCTATTTCTTTCATTCCTTTCCCCTCTCTCCTTTCCTCTTTTCTTTTCATTTAAAATTCACTTCTTTTCTCTTGTAAAAGGTCCTGAAACAAATCAGTATATTCTAGAATGGCATGACCAGTAGAATATAGATAGTTTAGTTGATGATATAGATAAAGCATAGATGCTACATTAGACATGTTCTTACATGCATTCACATAGTTGTTTTACACAGCTATGAAGAAGTGTCTACACTTTTATTGCTAAATGAATTAAACCCAAGTATGTAAGAAGAAAGCTTTATTCTCTTTAGAAAGACTAAGCCTGCCTTGTTATTAAGAAAAGACCTGTTCTGTCCCACAGTAAGGAGAAGCCTGTCTGCTCCTTCTGTTCTCTCTGCAGTATCTTCTTTTCTCCACTTCACTTCTGCATTCTTCATATTGATCTGGTGGTTTGTTGTGCTACCTAGAGTTTCTAAGTTATTCCACTCTGCATTCCTCATCTAATCTTGCTATTTCTTATTGCTCTGATATCATAATAATGTTTTAACTCTCAATGCCTTTTCTCCCAATACTATGTCTTTACTGCTAAGTTCTGCCTAAAATGTTCTCTTGTATACAGACTTAAAAAAAATTATCCTCAGTTCTGTTCTAAAAAGCTCTGTTCAGTATTCTGTCTAAAAAGGTCTCCTCAGCTCAGTTCTGACTCTTTTTATTTGTCCTCAGCACTTATACATCTTTCTTCTTTTAATTTTTTATTAGATGTATTCTGAATTTACATTTCAAATGATTTCCCCTTTCCTGGATCCCCCCTCCCCAAAAGTCATAAGCCCTCTTCCCTCCCCCTGTTCCCCAATCAACCCCTTCCCACTTCCCTGTCTTGGTATTCCCCTATACTGCTGCATTGAACCTGTCCAGGACCAGGAGCCTCTCCTTTCTTCTTCAGCACAATTTAATATGTGAATTGTGTCTTGGGTATTCCAAGCTAACATCCACTTATCAATGAGTGCATATAATGTGTGTTCTTTTGTGATTATGTTACCTCACTTAGGATGATATTTTCCAGTTCCATCCATTGCCTAAGAACATTGCCTAAAAACTAATGAATTCATTGTTTTTACTTGCTGAGTAGTATTCCATAGTGCAAATATACCACATTTTCTGAATCCATTCCTCCATTGAAGGACATCTGGGTACTTTCCACCTTCTGACTATTATAAATAGGGCTACTATGAATATAGTGAAGCCTGTGTCCTTATTACATGCTGGGGAATCTTCTGGGTATATGCCCAGGAGTGGTATAATTGAGTCCTCCAATAGTATCATGCCCAGTTTTCTGAGGAACTGCCAGACTGATTTCCAGAGTGGTTATACCAGCTTGCAATCCTACCAGCAGTGGAGGAGTGTTCCTCTTTCTCCACATCCTCACCAACATCTGCTGTCTCCTAACCATTCTGACTGGTGTGAGGTGAAATCTCAAGCTTGTTTTGATTTGCATTTCCCTGATGACTAAGGATGTTGAACATTTCTTTAGGTTCTTTTCAGCCATTCAATATTCCTCAGGTGAAAATTCTTTGTTTAGCTCTGTATCCTATTTTTTTAATAGGATTATTTGGCTCTCTGGAGTCTACCTTCTTGAGGTTTTTGTATATATTGGATATTAGCCCTCTATCAGATATAGGGTTGGTGAAGATCTTTTCCCAATTTGTTGGTTGCCATTTTGTCCTATTGACAGTGTCCTTTGCCTTACAGAAACTTTATAATTTTATTTGTCAATTCATGATCTTAGAACATAAGCTACTAGTGTTCTGTTCAGGAAATTTTCCCCCGTGTCCATGTGCTCAGAGCTCTTCCCCCATTTCTTTTCTATTAGTTTCAGTGTGTCTGGTTTTATGTGGAGTTGAGCTTACTACAAGGAGATAAGAATGGATCAATTCAAATTCTTCTGCATGCTGACCTCCAGTTCAACCAGCACCATTTGTTGAAAGGCTATCTTTTTTCCACTGGATGTTTTCCACTCCTTTGACAAAGATCAAGTGACCATAGGGGTGTGGATTCAATTCTGGGTCTTAAATTCTATTCCATTGATCTACCTGCCTGTCACTGTACCAATACCATGCAGTTTTTGACACTATTGCTCTGTAGTACTGCTTGAGGTCAGGGATACTGATTCCTCCAGAAGTTCTTTTACTGTTGAGAATAGTTTTAGCTATCCAAGGTTTTTGGTTATTCCAGATGAAAATTGCTCTTTCTAAGTCTATGAAGAATTGAGTTGGGATTTTAATGGAGATTGCATTGAATCTGTGTATTGCTTTTGCAAGATGGCCATTTTTACTATATTAATCCTGCCAATCAATGAGCATGGAAGATTTTTCCATTTTCTGAGGTCTTCTTTGATTTCTTTCTTCAGAGACTTGAAGTTCCTGTCATACAGATCTTTCACTTGTTTGGTTAGAGTTACACCAAGATACTTTATATTGTTTGTGGCTATTGTGAAGGGTGTCATTTCCCTAATTTCTTTCTCAGCCTGTATCTCCTTTGAGTATAGGAAAGCTACTGATTTGCTTGAGTTAATTTTATATCCAGCCACTTTGCTGAAGTTGTTAATCAGTTGTAGGAGTTCTCTGGTAGAGTTTTTTGGGTCACTTAAGTAGACTATTGTATCATCTGCAAATAGTCATAATTTGACTTCTTCATTTCCAATTTGTATCCTTTTGACCTCCTTTTGTTGTCTAATTGCTATAGCAAGAACTTCAAGTACTACACTGAATAGACATGGAGAGAGAGGGCAGCCTTGTCTAGTCCCTCATCTTAGTGGGATTGCTTCCAGTTTCTCTCCATTTAGTTTGATGTTGGCTACTGGTTTGCTGTGTATTTCTTTTACTATGATTGGGTATGGGCCTTGAATTCCTGTTATTTCAAAGTCCTTTAACATAAAAGGATGGTGAATTTTGTCAAATGCTTTTTCAACATCTAATGAAATGACCATGTGGTTTTTTTCCTTGAGTTTGCTTATGTAGTGGATTACATTGATGGATTTCTGTACATTGAACTATCCCTGCATCCTTGGGATAAAGGCTACTTGATCATGGTGAATGATTGTTTTGATGTGTTCTTGGATTTGGTTGGCAAGAATTTTATTGAGTATTTTTGTATCGATATTCATAAGGGAAAATGGTCTAAACTTCTCTTTCTTGTTAGGTCTTTGTGTGGTTTTTATATCAGTGAAATTGTGACTTCATAGAATGAGTTCCTTCTCTTTATATTTTGTGGAATAGTTTAAAGAGTATTGGTGTTAGGTCTTTTTTGAAAGTCTGATAGAATTCTGCACTAAAACCATCTATCTGGTCCTGTGCTTTTTTGGTCGGGAGACTGTCAATGACCACTTCTATTACCTTAGGGGATATGGGACCGTTTAGATAGTCTATCTGATCCTGATTAAACTTTGGTAGTTGGTATCTGTCTAGGAAATTGTGCATTTCCTCCAGATTTTCCAGTTTTGTTGAGTATAGGCTTTTGTAGTAGGATCTGATGATTTTTTTGAATTTCCTCAGTTTCTGTTGTTATTTCTCCCTTTTCATTTCTGATTTTGTTAATTTGGATACTGTCTCTGTGCCGTCTGCTTAGTATGGCTAAAGGTGTATCTATCTTATTGATTTTCTCAAAGAACCAGCTCCTGGTTTTGCTGATTCTTTGTATAGTTCTTTTCATTTCTACTTGGTTGATTGCAGCCCTGAGTTTGATGATTTCCTGCCTTCTACTCCTCTTGGGTGTATTAACTTCTTTCTGTTCTAAAGCTTTCAAGTGTGCTGTTAAGCTGCTAGTATATGCTCTCTCCAGCTTCTTTTTGGAGGCACTCAGAACTCTGAGTTTTCCTCTTAGCACTGTTTTCATTGTGTCCCATAAATTTGTGTATTTTGTACATTCATTTTCATTAAACTCTAAAATTTGTTCCTTATTTCTTTCTTGATCAAGGTATCATTGAGTAGAGAATTGTTCAGCTTCCATGTGTATGTGAGCTTTCTGCTGGTTTTTTGTTTGTTTTTGTTTTTTCTTGGTTTTGTTTGTTTTAGCTATTGAAGACCACCCTTACTCCATAGTGGTCTGATAGGAAGCATGGGATTAGTTTGATCTTCTTATATCTGTTTAAGTCTGTTTTCTGACCAATTATATGATCAGTTTTGTAAAGTGTACCATTAGGTGCTGAGAAGAAGGTATATTCTTTTGATTTAGGATGAAATATTCTATAGATATCTATTAAATCCATTTGGTCCAAACCTTCTGTTAGTTTCACTGTGTCTCTGTTTAGTTTGTGTTTCCCTGATCTGTCCACTGAGAAGAGTGGGGTGTCAAATTATTGTGTGGTATGCGATGTGTGCTTTAAGCTTTAGTAAAGTTTCTTTGTGAATGAGGGTGCCCTTGTATTTGAAGCATAGATGTTCAGAATTGAGAGTTCTTCCTGGTAGATTTTTCCTTTGATAAGTATAAAGTGTCCTTCTGTGTCTTTTTTGATGTCTTTTGGTTGAAAGTCTATTTTATTGGATATTAGAATGGCTACTCCATCTTCCTATACTCAAAGGATGAACAGGCTGAGAAAGAAATTAGGGAAATAACACCCTTCACAATAGCCACAAACAGTATAAAGTATCTTGGGGTGACTCTTACCAAACATGTGAAAGATCTGTATGACAAGAACTTCAAGACTCTGAAGAAGAAAATAGAAGACCTCAAAAAATGGAAAAACTTCCCATGCTCATGAATCGGCAGGATTAATATAATTAAAATGGCCATTTTGCCAAAAGCAATATACAGATTCAATGCAATACCCATCAAAATCCCAACTCAATTCTTCATAGAGTTAGAAAGAGCAATTCTCAAATTCATCTGGAATAACAAAAAAAAACAGGATAGCTAAAACTATTCTCAACAACAAAAGAAATTCTGGGGGAATCAGTATCCCTGACCTCAAGCAATACTACCGAGCAATAGTGTTAAAAAAAACTGCATGGTATTGGTACAGTGACAGGCAGGCGGATCAATGGAACAGGATTGAAGATCCAGAAATGAACCCACACACCTATGGCCACTTGATCCTCAACAAAGGGGCTGAAAACATCCAATGGAAAAAAGATCGTCTTTTCAACAAATGGTGCTGGTTCAACTGGAGGTTAGCATGCAGAAGAATGTGAATTGATCCATCCTTGTCTCTTTGTACTAAGCTCAACTACAAATGGATCAAGGACCTCCACATAAAGCCAGACACTCTGAAGCTAATAGAAAAGAAACTGGGGAAGACCCTTGAGGACATCGGTACAGGGGGAAAGTTCCTGAACAGAACACCAATAGCTTATGCTCTAAGATCAAGAATTGACAAATGGGACCTCATAAAATTACAAAGTTTCTGTAAAGCAAGGGACACCATCAAAAGGACAAATTGACAACCAACAAATTGGGAAAAGATCTTCACCAACCCTACATCATATATAGGGATAATATGCAATATATACAAAGAACTCAAGAAGTTAGACCCCAGAAAACCAAATAACCCTATTAAAAAATGGGGTACAGAGTTAAACAAAGAATTCTCACCTGAAGAACTTTGGATGGCGGAGAAACATCTTAAAAAATGCTCAACTTCATTAGTCATCAGGGAAATGCAAATCAAAACAACTCTGAGATTTCACCTTACACCAGTCAGAATGGCTAAGATTAAAAACTCAGGAGACAGCAGGTGTTGGCAAGGATGTGGAGAAAGAGAAACACTCCTCCACTGCTGGTGGGGTTGCAAATTGGTACAACCACTCTGGAAATCAGTCCGGCAGTTCCTCAGAAAACTGGGCACGTCACTTCCGAAAGATCCTGCTATACCACTCCTGGGCATATACCCAGAGGATTCCTCAGCATGTAATAAGGATATATGCTCCACTATGATCATAGCAGCCCTATTTATAATAGCCAGAAGCTGGAAAGAACCCAGGTATCCCTCAACATAAGAATGCATGCAAAAAATGTGGTATATATACACAATGGAGTACTATTCAGCCATTAGAAACAATGAATTCATGAAATTCTTAGGCAAATGGATGGAGCTGGAGAACATCATACTAAGTGAGGTGACCCAGTCTCAAAAGATCAATCATGGTATGCACTCACTAATAAGTGGATATTAGCCTGGAAAACTGGAATACCCAAAACATAATCCACACATCAAATGAGGTACAAGAAGAACGGAGGAGTGGCCCCTGGTTCTGGAAAGACTCATTATAGCAGTATAGGGCAAAACCAGAACAGGGAAGTGGGAAGGGGTGGGTGGGAGAACAGAGGGAGGGAAGGGGACTTATGTGACTTTCAGGGAGTGGGGGACCAGAAAAGGGGAAATCATTTGAAATGTAAATAAAAATATATCGAATAAAATAAAAAAAGAATAAAAATAATAAAAAAAAAGAACGGCTACTCCAGCTTGCTTCCTGGGAACATTTGCTTGAAAAATGTTTTCCAGCCTTTTACAGTGAGGTAGTGTTTGTCTTTGACTCTGAGATGTGTTTCCTGTATGCAGCAAAATGTTGGGTCTTGTTTACATATCCAGTCTGTTAATCTATTTCTTTTTATTGGGGAATTGAGTCCATTAATGTTAAGAGATATTAAGAAATAGTGATTGTTACTGCCTTCCATTTTTGATGTAATTTTTATGTTTGTGTGATTATCTTCTTTCGGGTTTGCGGAAAGAAGATTAATTTCTTGCTTTCTCTAGTGTGTAGTTTCCCTCCTTTTATTGGTGTTTTCCATTCATTATCCTTTTAAGGGCTGGATTTGTGGAAAGATACTGTGTAAATTTGTTTTTGTCATGGACTACCGTGGTTTCTCCATCTATGATAATTGAGAGATTTGCTGAATATAGCAGTCTGGGTTGGCATTTGTATTTCCCTAGGGTCTGTACGAAATCTGCCCAGGCTCTTCTGGCTTTCATAGTCTCTAATGAAAAATCCGGTGTAATTCTGATAGGTCTATCTTTATATGTTACTTGACCTTTTCCCCTTACTGCTTTTAATAGTCTTTCTTTGTTTGGTACATTTGGTGTTTTAATTATTATGTGATGGGAGGAATTTCTTTTCTGGTCAAATCAATTTGGAGTTCTGTAGGCTTCTTGTATGTTCATGGGCATCTCTTTAAGTTAAGGAAGTTTTCTTCTATAATTTTGTTGAAGACATTTACTGACCCTTTAAGTTGAAAATCTTCACTCTCTTCTATACCTACAATCCTTAGGTTTGGTCTTCTCATTTTGTCCTGGGTTTCCTGTATATTTTGGGTCAGGAGCTTTATTCATTTTCCATTTTCTTTGACTGTTGTACCAATTCTTTCTATGGTATCTTCTGCATCTAAGATTCTCTCTTCTATCTCTTGTATTCTGCTGTGATTCTTGGATCCATGACTCTTGACTTCTTTCCTAGGTTTTGTATGTCCTGAGTTGTTTCCCTTTGTGATTTCTTTATTGTTTCTATCTCCATCTTTAAATCCTGGATGGCTTTGTTCTTCCTTCACCTGTTTTGTTGTGTTTTCCCTTAGTTCTTCGAGAGCTTCCCTGTTTACTTGTGTTCTCATGCATTTCTTTAAGAGAGTTATTTTTGTCCTTCTTGAAGCCCTATATCAGCATCATGAGCTGTGATTTTTATCTTGCTTTTCTGGTGTGTTGGGGTATCCAGGACTTGCTGTTATGGGAGAATTGGGTTCGGATGGTGCCATATTGCCTTGATTTCTGTTAGTAACATTCCTACATTTGCCTTTTGCCATCTGGTTATCTCTAGTATTAGTTGGTCCCACTGTCACTGGCTGGTGCTTGTCCCTCCTGTGTGCCTGCAAGCCTGTCTCAGCACGCCTGGGTGACCACCCTTTCCCTGGCACAGATTGCTGTGGGACTGCCCAGCTCCTGGGTGCAGGTGGGGCCCTGGCAGACCTATTCCCAAGTGATCTTACACTTGGGTGTTCTCTGTGTTCCTGGCTGCAACAGCCTGCTCAGTCCCAGGAGTGAAGATGATAGCCTTACCTCTAATCATGGGACTCAGTGCATTGCAGATATCCCCTAGCAGACTAGGTGCACAGAGTGCTGTGGTGCTGCCCAGATTCTGGGTGCAGGTGGATCCCTGGTGGCCATGTCCCAAGTGATCTTCGGCTCAGGTGATCCCTGCATTCCTGTTTGCATCAGTCTACTCAGTCACAGGAGCAAGGGTGGTGGCACCTCGCCTCTAAACACAGGGCTCCCTCTAACCGAGGAACTCCCTACAGGGCAAATGTTCCCTGGCAAGGTAGGTGCACAGACTGCTGTGGTGCTGCCAAGCTCCTGAATGCAAGTGGAGCCCTGGAGGCTGTGTCCCAAGCGATCTTCTACTCGGGTGATCCCTACCTACCTGTCTGTACCTGTCCACACAGTCACCACATCTTTCAGAATACATGAACACATAGTAAAAAGTTCATTATGATTTCACACCTAAAATCAAATTGTTGAATCCCTTTTATGGCCTTTGATTAATGGTTTTACAGCCTCTTGGATTGTGCTCTGAATAGTAGAAAGTCTGGTTAGTATCTAGAGGCAATTAACTGGTGACACATGGGGAGACTAACAGAGTTCTCATTACAGTTTTGACTATCATAAAAGGACCTAATAGCAGTCCCACTATAAAAGAGCTTAATAAATACTGGTAGAATTATAGGAATTCTTATAGGATCATCATCAAGAATTAAGAAACCATCTATTTGTGTATGTAGCATCACTCACTACAAGAGCATATATCTTCATAAATCTGTAGAGATCTTCTCAAAAACGGTGGGCTAATACCTAGTGATTGCTATATATGTGATAATGACAAGAATGGGATATTAATAGCAGGATTGTTCCTAAAATAATTTTCTCCTGGGCCTTGTCTATGGTAGAAATCTGTCGTGAATTAATGCTGCACATTTTAACAGCATTAGTGTTTTGAAAATGCCTATACTTCCCACAGAAATTATATGTACAGATTTTGCACATTTCTCATCAAAAATCCAGTGATAAGGAAGAAATTTAATATGGACCTTGAAAAGATCCTGAAGAACCAACAGTGGGAAGAAAGAACAATATTGGAGGTATTACAATATTTGATTCCAACTACTGTAAAAAAAAAAAAAAAAAAAAAAAACCATGACAAAGATGTTTGTAAGACAAAAACAGAGGCATAGACCAGTGAGATGTAACAGAGGCCACAGAAGTTAACTCAATGCCCAGAACTATTTTGTTTTCTTCTTTTTTACACACATGTGTGTGATCACATGTGTCTTTGTGTTTGCTCATTTACTTGTGAAAGGTTGAAATTCATATTGGGTGTCTTCTTCAATCACTTATCACTTTATTGAGGCAACGCCTTTCCCTGCGCCAGGAGCTCTCTGATATGGCTCCTATATTTGGCCAGTATTCCCCAGGAATCTTCAATCTTTGCTTCCTGAGTGCTGACATTTCAGGTTGCCACCATTCAAGGATGGCTTTTAGGTGGGTCTTGGGAATAAAAATTATGTTGCCCATGTTTGCACAGCAAGCACCCTATCCACTGGGCAATCTCTCCAGCCAACACTGAAGATATCAAGACAGATGTTAGTGAAAAGAGAGACTATTTAACAAGTGATGCTAAGAAAACATGAGATCCTTCCACAGAAGACAGACAAATCTCCAGTCAGTCATAGTGGTATATGTCTGTAATTCCAGCACTTGGGAGATGAAGACAGGAGAATTGAAAGTGGATGACTATTCAATAGTACAAATCAAAACAATGCATCTTCCATCAATTAAAAAATTATGTCCATTTTTTACATTAAATGTACAATACATTTACAAGGAAACTCAAAACTCTAAAGAGATAAAAGGAATTGGCTGTGTTGATATACATAGCCACCTAGAACTCTGATGTTCATGTACCTGAAACTATGGGGGAAAAGTTAGTGAAAAACACAAGGAGCACAGAGGAATTGTGCAAGCACATTTTTCCTATGTCAGGTGGGAAAAATGCTCTATTAATTTTCACATCTATCCTACATGACCCAAGGGACAAGCTCTTTTGAGAATTTTATGTCTAGAGTTCAGTCTTCTTAGAGTGCTTGCAGAATTTCAGGATGGTAGAGAGGTGTCTAGACATGAAGACTGTAAGCCAGACCAACAGCATGAACTGTCACATCAAATAATTCCCAACCTGTGCAATTTCTGGACATGCTCCCGAAAAAAATAATGTTTTAATAATCAGTCAGGTAAGAAAGTGAATTAGAATTAAAATGTCCCATTCTTTAGTCTGTCAGTTTGTAACATTAAACACCAATAGGCAGGGTTCAGGTTGGTTTCCTTTCTAGTGATGGACTCCTCACTGTGTATGAGGATCATGAAGCATCTTTGGCTTCTGTATTTCATTGCTATGTCTCATCTAATTGCATTGTACTTGGTTCCTGTTTGAAGAATATTTAGTTCTCCAAATCTGAAAATTCTGAATATTAAAAGTGTGTGAACAAGAATGAGTTCTGATTTGTATGACACAGTCTGGTTGATAGTTTTCTTAATCTGTAAATATTTTCCCCATATGTGTTTTCATCCTGTTATTTTGATTTCTACCTCAGAGAATGATAAATACATTTTTCCATGGGGCTAGATTTAAAATACTAATATCTGTTATGTTTATAAGTACATAGAAGAGGCATCACTATTAAAGAAGTCACCCTGAATTGCTTGGAAGCAACCCTTGACAGAATTACAGACGTGTTAACGCCATTTCTCAGAATGTCTTCCAGCTATAACGCTTAGAATCCTTAGGATCCTTATAAGTTCTCCTCAGTTCATTAATTATTTTCTTCATCGAGTTATTTCTACAGCTGTGATAATTTCCCCTTTGTAGGAATCACACCAGTGTCAGCCTCTGTTCAACTCCACTGCAGCTAAGGAATTTTCTTGGTGACTCAAGCAACACTGGTTCTCCACACACTGATTTTCATTCTTTGTTCATGTACAGAGTAAATTCACAGAATCTGTAAAAGAAAGGAACCAGAGGAAGCTACTTCTCATAGGGATGTCTGCTAAGATCACTGTTACTTAGGGAGGTAATTCAGGTAATTTCCTAATATTGAAAAGAAAAGAAAACAACTCCAAAAGACTCTTAGTAAACTGTGAAAGTGTAGTCAAATATTAAATGTTTTACAATTAATTTATTCATAATTACTTAAGAATTTTACTTTCATTGAAAGGAACACTATTATTTTAATTATGCACTTAAAAACAAAAGGATACATTTTTATCAAAAATGAGTTTTGAAAGAAAGGAATAGAGGGAATGGATTTGAAGAAAGACAAACTAATAGAGAAAACATGTTTTTATATTAGAGAAGAGTTGTACAGTTCCAGCATCTGTAGAGGAAACTGAGATGAGGCAGACAGGTTTCTGGGATCTCAGAAGAGAACACAGCTACCATTGTCAGACTAATGGACCTAGAACAGATTAGAGGAAAGTTCTTTAGTATCTGATGAGAGTTTATTTTAAGATACGTGGATTAAAGACCCCAAGAAACTAGACCACAAGAAAAGACAGGATTCCACGTATACTAAAAATGAGTATCTGTCCATTGCTGCTAGTGAAATAAGGGGGGGACTGCAGAGTCCATGCAGGAAGAGCTTTTCTTTTTTTATATTACAATTATATTTTATTTGCTTATTGAATCCACATTAACATTTATATAGCTTTAGTATACTGTTATGACATGTTATGACATGTTTTGTCATGGTTTTACTATATCTTATATTAAGTTTGTGACTAAATAAGCATATTAAGCAAATTTCTATAAAAAGTAATAAAGGATTCAGTAAAGATTTGTGTTAATCTCAATAGCTAGCACATGAATTTGATAATGTAGCCAATTTCAAAAGTAAATCTTTATTATTATGATAAATTTTTCTTAGAAATGATAGCCATCTTTTTTTTTTAGAGTTTTTGTCTCATATTACTTTTTGTGGTATCTTTGAAGTTTTTTTTTATTCGATATATTTTATTTACATTTCAAATGATTTCCCCTTTTCTGACTTCCTACTTCCCGAAAGTTCCATAAGCCGTCTTCCCCTCCCACTGTTCCCCCATCCACCCGTTCCCACTTCCCTGGCTGGTATTGCCCCACACTGCTACACTGAGTCTTTCCATAACCATGGGCCACTCCTCCATTCTTACATCATTTGATGTGTGGATTATGTTTCGGGTATTCCAATTTTCTAGGCTAATATCCACTTATTAGTGAGTGCATACCATACCATGATTGATCTTTTGAGACTGGGTTACCTCACTTAATATGATGTTCTCCAGCTCCATCCATTTGCCTAAGAATTTCATGAATTCATTGTTTTTTTTATTTGATATATTTTTATTTACATTTCAAATGATTTCCCCTTTTTCTAGACCCCCACTCCCCGAAAGTCCCATCAGCCCCCTTCCCTCCCCCTGTTTTCCCACCCAACCCTTCCCACTTCCCTGTTCTGGTTTTGCCCTATACTGCTTCACTGAGTCTTTCCAGAACAAGGGGCCACTCCTCTGTTCTTCTTGTACCTCATTTGATGTGTGGATTATGTTTCGGGTATTCCAGTTTTCTAGGTTAATATCCACTTATTAGTGAGTGCATACCATGATTCATCTTTTGAGACTGGGTTACCTCACTTAGTATGATGTTCTCCAGCTCCATCCATGAGTCTAAGAATTTCATGAATTCATTGTTTCTAATGGCTGAATAGTACTCCATTGTGTATATATACCACATTTTTTGTATCCATTCCTCCACTGAGGGATACCTGGGTTCTTTCCAGCTTCTGACAATTATAAATAGGGCTGCTATGAACATAGTGGAACACGTATCCTTATTACATGCTGGAGAATCCTCTGTGTATATGCCCAGGAGTGGTATAGCAGGATCCTCCAGAAGTGATGTGCCCAGTTTTCTGAGGAATGGCCAGACTGATTTCCAGAGTGGTTGTACCAATTTGCAACCCCACCAAGCAGTGGAAGAGTGTTCCTCTTTCTCCACATCCTTGCCAACACCTGCTGTCTCCTGAGTTTTTAATCTTAGCCATTCTGACTGGTGTGAGGTGAAATCTCAGGGTTGTTTTGATTTGCATTTCCCTAATGACTAATGATGTTGAGCATTTTTTAAGATGCTTCCCAGCCATCCAAAGTTCTTCAGGTGAAAATTCTTTGTTTAGGTCTGTACCCCATTTTTAATAGGGTTATTTGGTTTTCTGGGGTCTAACTTCTTGAGTTCTTTGTATATATTGGATATTAGCCCAGGAAGAGCTTTTCTAATCAAGGGTCTCTGGGATTGAAAAAAACACCTCAGGGCATCTAGAAAAACAGAAGCACCTAAAAGCACAAGGCATGATGCAAGAAGAAAATTGGACCAGTCAGAACAACCCGGGACTCTAACCCCAGCACTTGGGAGGTTAAGGAAGGAGAATTGTACTTATATTAGGACTATGTCCCAATAAACAAACAAGGGAAGAAGTGTGGGGAAATGCTACCATGTTTTAAGTGCTTACTATACAAGAAGAAAGACCCAGGTTTAGATCTTTAACACTCAGCAATAAAGAATGTGTGTGGTAATCTGTGTATTGAGTACAGGGACCTGGGGAACTAGAACCAGGAGAATTTCTGGAGCTCGTTGTCAAGTTAACGTAGGAAAATTAGTGACCTATTGATTCAGTAGGACACTCTACATCAATTAATTAATCAAGAAAGATTTAGGAAGACATCTGAAATCAGTCCATTGCCTTTACATGTGCATACATACCATTAGAAATTTAACCTGGAAATATTTAATAGCTAATACTTTAAAAAACTTGAAGCCCAACGTCAAATATAGTTCAGAAGAGTATACACAAATGCTGTCAGAATCTTTGGCTACTGTGATATCTGCTTCCATGTTGTTTCCTAGGTTGCAGATAAGAAAAAAAAATGTTCTTAGATTTCTATTTTTTTTCTACATTTTACATAGATAAAGTATAGTTACTGTTATATTTAAAACATAGCTTTCCTTTTCATTTTTATGTATTAAAATGTGTTAAATTTTTAACTTAGTTTTCAAGATAATGGTTTTCCCAGTGGGATTTTTCAAACATATTTCATTTTGCTTGATTTTGCTCCCCCTCCTGCTATCTCCCTGTTTCCTTCTCTGATGCTGATCCCCTGGACTTCCATTACACATTGTTCCACTGCCTTTCTTCTTTCTTTCTATACATCTCTTCTTTTCCTAGAAACATGGTCCCCTTTCTAGTTTTGTGGGTTTGGCCCATGCTTACACCCTCTTGGATCTACATATTTAACTAAGACTAAATATAAGGAGAAACTTATGGCATTTGTCTTTCTATGCCCTTGTTGATTGCTTAACATCATGGTTTTAGTTCCATGTACTTTTCTGCAAATCCATAATTTCATTTTACTTTAAAAATGGATAAAATTTCACTGTGTATATGTACCAAGTTTTCATTTTTCCTTGCTACTTGATGAATACCTAGGCTGATTCATTTTCCTGACTATTGTGAATGTGACAGGATTGAACATGGATATACAAGTATCTCTGTAGTAGGATGTACAGTCCTTTGGGTTCAACCTAGGATCAGTATATCTAGGTCCCATGGTGGTTCTACTTTTAATTTTTAGAGAAAAAATCAGCCTGATTTCCATGGTGGCTACATCACTATATGTTCCTTGCCAGCATTTATTGTCATCTGCTTTCTTAATAAAGGTCATTCAGCCCAGAGTGAGAGAAATGACAAAGTTAGTTAACTTGAATTTCTTTAGTAACTATGGAAGCTGAACACATTAAAATTATTTATTAGCCATTCATATCTCTCTTTTTTGAGAAATTTTAATTTAGATCTTTGTCCATTTATTGATTAGTAGAGTTTTCTGTGGTCATTTGCAATCCATTACAAACTTTAAATATTAATCCAGTGCCTGAAGTATACCAAGAGAATATTTTGGCCATTTGGTAGTTTCTGTTGATAGCATCTTTGCTGTGAGGAATATTTAAATTCATGTAATGACACTGGCCAATTCCTTTGATGCTATATTTCTTTTCTTTAAAAGGACAGTGATTGGAATAGGTCCATCTACTCTTATCCTTCTCTAGTTGGAATCTTTCAAGTGCATTTACCTCACAGATGTCTACCTGGTGAACTATGTAAAAGCTATTCCACGGTGGAGCCAACTTAAGAAATAACGAGAAGATAGGGTCAAAATGGAAATGTTCACATAATGAAAATTTTGGTGAGCTTGTGTTCTATTAAAAGTCACTAAATAAAAAGGAAATGATTAGGGAAATGTAGTAAATTAGATGTTTCATTTCAACCCACAACGGGCACTTATTAAACATTGCTATTTAACACAATAATGGGTAAATACTAGGAAGAACTTGAGATGACATCATGAAAAACAGTAACTCATTCTCAAAATACTTTGTTTATGAAAAGAAAATCTACGGCCAGAAGGACTGGACAACATGCAGAGTAGCATTGTATAATAAGTGTCTTTCCTTATAGGTGATGTCCAATCAAACCTCAGTCACTGAATTTCTCCTGCTGGGAGTGACAGACATACAAGAATTAAACCCTATTCTCTTTGCGATTTTCTTCACCATCTACTTTGTCAATATAACTGGGAATGGAGCCATCCTGATGATCGTCATCTTGGACCCAAGACTCCACTCACCTATGTATTTCTTCCTGGGAAACCTAGCATGTCTAGATATCTCCTACTCCACTGTAACACTGCCAAAGATGTTGGAGAACCTCCTCTCCACAGGCAAAGCAATTTCCTTCCTGGGATGCATCACTCAACTTCATTTCTTCCACTTCCTGGGTAGCACTGAGACCATGCTGCTGCCAGTGATGGCATTTGACCGCTTTGTGGCTATCTGCAGACCACTCCACTATCCAGTCATTATGAATCACCAGCTCTGTGTTCACATGACTGTTACTATCTGGATCATGGGCTTCTTGCATGCCTTGCTTCATGCTATAATGACATCTCGTTTGAGCTTCTGTGGTCCCAATCATGTCCATCATTTCTTCTGTGATATTAAGCCATTGCTGGATCTGGCCTGTGAAAACACTGAGCTCAACCTTTGGTTGCTCAATACAGTCACAGGCACCATTGCCCTCACTTCTTTTTTTCTGATATTTCTCTCCTATTTCTACATCATCGCCTATCTTCTCCTCAAGACTGGTTCCTGCACCATGCTCCACAAAGCACTGTCCACTTGTGCCTCTCACTTCATGGTTGTTATTCTGTTCTATGCTCCTGTTCTCTTCACCTACATCCATCCTGCCTCAGGAAGCTCTCTGGATCAGGACAGAATCATTGCCATCATGTACAGTGTGGTCACTCCTGCTCTCAATCCACTCATCTACACCTTGAGAAACAAGGAAGTGAGGAGTGCACTGAATAGGAAAGTGAGAAGATGGTTCTGACTTGAAGAATCTAAAGAACTCTGCTGAGGTATAAACAACCAGGCAATAAGGAATTAAAATATATTTCTGAAGTTAAGGTATGTTCTTATATATAATAGATGTGCATATATATTACTGAACAAGTTGAGTGATGTCAAATATATTTAATGGTATTGATCTTTTAAAGCAAGGGAAAAACTTAATTTGTGGGCCTCTAATCATAGAATTCATTCACTGAATTTGATTTTGGCATATAAGTTGATGGCATTGACTTGTGTCTTATATATACATGTGTATAGAAATTTGTGTACAATATCCATGTCTAGTATATCTTGTTCATCTTTCAACTCATATTATTTGAATTAATATTATGCTTGCTTATTTCAAAGAATTATTAACACTGTGGGTTCTCAATTTGAAAATTTATTTGCAAATCATGAGTGAGCTACTAAAAGTTTCAGTGACAAAACATCTATTTTAAGCCTAAGTCTTATTCTGTTACTATTGTATTTTTTATTCTTTTCTATTCGATATATTCTTCATTTACATTTCAAATTATTTCCCCATTCCTGGATCCCCCCTCCCCGAAACTCCCATAAGCCCTCCCCCCCCCCGATCCCCCAATCCACCCCTTCCCTGTCCTGGTATTCCCCTACACTGCTGCACTTTCCAGGACCAGGGGCCACTCCTTCCTTCTTCTTGGGCATCATTTGATATGTGAATTGTGTCTTGGGTATTCCAAGATTCTAGGCTAATATCCATTTATCAGTGAGCGCATACCATGGGTGTTCTTTTGAGACTGGGTTACCTCACTTAGGATGATGCTCTCCAGCTCCATCCATTTGTCTAAGAAATTTTGTGAATTCATTGTTTTTAATGACTGAATAGTACTCCATTGTGTATATATACCACATTTTCTGTATCCATTCCTCCGTTGAGGGACATCTGGGTTCTTTCCAGCTTCTGGATATTATAAATAGGGCTGCTGTGAACATAGTGGAGCATGTATTCTTATTACATGCTGGGGAATCCTCTAGGTATATGCCCAGAAGTGGTATAGCGGGGTCCTCCAGAAGTATCATTCCCAGTTTTCTGAGGAACCACCAGACTGATTTTAACATCTAAACATCTATTTTAAGCCTAATTCTTATTCTGTTAACATTGGAATGTTGGTAGATAATGGATATGTTTTTATTTTTAAAATTTTGTTACTGATTATTATTTTTGAGACTAGGTCTCCTGTAGCTTAGACTGGCCTTGAATTCCTCATGACTTGCTTCCAACTCTTAATTGCCAGAATTATAGGTCTGTATCTACAACACCTGCCCGGACCTCCAGACTTGCTGTAGATTGAGAGGAGACAGAGTAGGACTCTGGTATGGCGTTAAAGACTATCTCCAGATGTTCTAGCTATCTAACTATACTTAAATGCTGATGATAATGTCTAAAATGTCCTAAAGACTTTCTTGCTCTTTCTGATGGTTAAAATCCTCTGGTTTAGGCAACTAATACCTGTACTCTAACAGCAGGGTCTGGGGTATTAAATAAAGGATTAATTGCCAGAGCCCTTTCACTTTTGTCCACATGCCTCTTGCTTGTCAGGCTAGGGGGAAGTTTGAAGCAATAAACTTCTATTGAACCTGGACAAGAAAATAATGCTCATAGAAGGAAAAATTTCACATGAGCAAATATGCATAAACTCACACAAATTTAAATACAGATTCATGATGCACATTTATACATTTCCATTCAAACCAGTTGGGACTAACTTGCATACATTTTTACAATTGCATATGTACACACACATGCGCGTGCACATGTGCGCGTGCACACACACACACACACACACACGCACACAGCTACACTTCCATATGCATTTAGAGCAAAAGACAAAACACCAGTGCAGAAAGAACTCACTCATTTTGGATGAAAAATGAGCTCCAATCTTTATTGCATACAGAAAGAAAAATCCTCTACTCTTTTAATGATAAATGAATTAAACCCAAGTGTGTAAGTAGAATACTTTGACACTTTTAATAAGACCAAGTCTGCCTTGTTATTAAGAAAATACTTGTTCTGTCCCATGGTAAGGAGAAGGCTGTCTGCTCCTTCTGCTCTCTGTAGCTTCTTTTTGTCCTCTTTCTCTCTCTATTCTGCATATTGCTCTCTTAGTTTGTTATGTTACCTAGAGTTTCTAAGTTATTGCACTCTGTATTATCCTAATCTTGCTCTCTCCTCCTGCTCTGATGTCACAATAATATTCTTACTCTCAATGGCTTTTCTCACAATGCTATGCCTTTATTTCTAAGTTCTTCTTCAATTCAGCTCTGTCTAAAAAGTTCTCTTGTGGCCTAACTAAAAAAATTATCCTCAGTTCTGTCTAAAAACTTCTCTTCAGCTCAGTTCTGACCCTTCTCTTTGTCCTCAGCATTTATACATCTTTCAGAATATATGATCACAAAGTAAAAAGTTTGCTACAAGTTCACACATGAAATCAAATCATAAATCTAATAAGAAGTATACAACAGAGAATGTTTACAAGGATATCAATTAAGAATATGTATCTGGCTAAATAGTCATCACCTGTCACAGCCTCTGGGTAGTAGAAAGTCTGGTTAGGATCTAGAAGCAATTAACTGGTGACACATGGGGAGACTGATAGAATTCTCATTGCAGCTTTGACTATCAGAAAGGACCTAATAGCAGTTTCACTATAAAAGAACTTAATAATACTGATATAGCTTTCTACTGGGGCAGACTCTTGGCTGGTCTGCTCCAATGAAGACACCATCTCCTGATCCATCCTGATGCACTCAGAGCAGTTGGTATGAACACACACACCCCACCTCTGGAGTCACAGAGCTGCTGCTCAGGGCCCAGTGGACTTGGGACCCATCAGCCACCAAAACCCCGCCCTCCCAAATACCACACCCTTTCCATCCCTTCCACCCCTCCCACTGCACAGTTCTTTCTTCTGGGGCAGACTCCTGGCTGGTCTGCTCCAGAGAAGACACCATATCCAGATCCATCCTGAAGAACCCGCTGCACTCAGAGCAGTTGACCAACCATCTGAAGGCCTCCCTGGAGATCAACTGCAGCCAGGGCAACAGATCAGCACTCTCTCTGCCCCTGTGAAGAGCCCCCCACAGATGATCTGCTATGGCCAGGACTGCAGGCTTACCAGGAGACCTGAAGAAACCCAGGGTCAAAAGAGGCAGACTCCAGGCAAGCACTCAGACCAACAAACACCAGGGATATCCAGATGGCAAAAGGCAAGTGCAAGACCATAAGCAGCAGGAGACAATATATGTGGGCATCATCAGAACCCACTTCTCCCACAACAGCAATCCCTGAATACAACACACCTAAAACTCAAGAAGCTGACCTAAAATCCTATATCATGAAGATAATAGAGTCCTTTAAGGACGATATCAAAAACTCACTGAAAGAAATACAGGAAAACACAGGTACACAGGTGAAGGAATTGAATAAAGTCCTCAAAGACCAAAAAGTGAAAATAGAAACAATACAGAAAACACAAATAGAGGCAAACCTGAAAATTGAAAACCCAGAAAAGAGGTCAGGAATTACAGATGTAAGTATCGTAAACAGAATACAAGAGATAGAAGAGAGAATCTCAGGTGCAGAAAATACCATAGAAGAGTTGGACACAATAGTCAAAGAAAATGCAAAATGCAAAAAGCTCCTGACCCTAAACATCCAGGAAATCCAAGACACAGTGAGAAGACCAAACCCAGGGATTATAGGTACAGAAGAGAGCAAAGATTCCCAAATTAAAGGGCTGGTAATATCTTCATCAAAATTATAGAAGAAAACTTCCCTAACCTAAAGAAAGAGATGCCCATGAATATACAAGAAGCCTACAAAACTCCAAATAGTTTGGAGCAGAAAAGAAATTCCTCCTATCACATAATAATTAAAACACCAAATGCACTAAACAAAGAAAGAATATTAAAAAGCAGTAAGGGAAAAATGTCAAGTAACATATAAAAGCAGACCTATCAGAATTACACCAGACTTAGCAGAAACTATGAAAGCTAGAAGATTCTGGGCATATATGATACAGACCCTAAGAGAACATAAATGCCAGCCCAGGCTATTATACCCAGCAAAACTCTTAATTGCCATAGTTGGAAAATACAGGATATTCTATGACAAAACCAAATTTACACAATATTTTTCCACAAACCCAGCTCAACAAAAGGTAATAGGTAGAAAATAAAAACACTAGGAGGGAAACTACACCCTAGAAAAAGCATGAAGGTAATGTTTCAACAAACCCAAATGAAGATAGCCACAAAAACATACTTCCATCTCTAACAAAAATAACAGGAAGTAACGATCACTTTTCCATAATATCTCTTAACATCAATGGACTCAATTTCCCAATAAAAAGACATGGACTAACAGACTGGATATGTAAACAGGACCCAACATTTTGTTGCATACAACAAATGCACATCAGTGACAAAGACAGACACTACCTCAGAGTAAAAGGCTGTAAAAAAAAATTTCCAAGCAAATGATCCCAAGAAAAAAGATGGAGTAGACATTGTTTTTTTTTAATATTTTTATTTTCTATATTCTTTGTTTACATTCCAAATAATTTCCCCTTTCCCGGATCCCCCCTCCCCATATGTCCCATAAACCTTCTTCTCTCCATCCCTTCTCCAATTACCTCCCTCCTTTTTCTCTGTCCTTATATTCCCTTCCCATGCTAGATCAATCCTTTCCAGGATCAGGACCCTCTCCATACTTCTTCATGGGAGTCATTTGTTATGCAATTTGTGCCTTGGGTATTCAGGGCTTCTGGGCTAATTAATATTCACTTATCAGAGATTGCATTCCATGTGTATTCTTTTGTGATTGGGTTACCTCACTTAGAATGATATTTTCCAGATCAAACCATTTGCCTAAAAATTTTGTGAATTCATTGTTTCTAATTGCTGAGTAGTATTCCAATGTGTAAATATACCACATTTTCTGTATCCATTCCTCCTTTGAGGGGCATCTGGGTTCTTTCCAGCTTCTGGTCATTATAAACAGGCTGCTATGAACATAATGGAGCGTGTGTCTTTATTGCATGCCGGGGAATCCTTCGGGTATATGCCCAGGAGAGGTATAGCAGGGTCCTCTGGAAGTCTCATGTCCAGTTTTCTGAGAAACCTCCAGACTGATTTCCACAGTGGTGGTACCATCTTACAGCCCCACCAGCAGTGGATGAGTGTTCCTCTTTCTCCACATCCTCGCCAACACCTGCTGTCTCCTGAGTTTTTGACCTTAGCCATTCTGACTGGTGTAAGGTGAAATCTCAGGGTTGTTTTGATCTGCATTTCGCTAATGACTAATGATGTTGAACACTTCTTAAGGTGCCTCTCGGCCATCCAAATTTCTTCAGGTGAAAATTCTTTGTTAAGATCTATACCCCATTTTTTCATAGGGTTATTTGGTTCCCTGGGGTCTAACTTCTTGAGTTCTTTGTATATATTGGATATTAGCCCTCTATCAGATGTGGGCTTGGTGAATATCCTTTCCCAATTTGATGGTTGCCGTTTTGTCCTTTTAACAGTGTCCTTTGCCTTACAGAAACTTTGTAATTTTATGAGGTCCCATTTGTCAATTCTTGATCTTAAAGCATAAGCTATTGGTGATCTGTTCAGGAACCTTTCCCCTGTGCCCATGTCCTCAAGGGTTTTCCCCAGTTTCTTTTCTATTAGTTTCAGTGTGTCTGGTTTTACATGGAGGTCCTTGATCCACTTGGAGTGAAGTTTAGTACATGGAGACAAGAATGGATCAATTCGCATTCTTCTGCATGCTGACCTCCAATTGATCCAGCACCATTTGTTGAAAAGGCTATCTTTTTTCCACTGGATGTTTTTGACTCCTTTGTTGAAGATCAAGTGACCATAGGTGTGTGGATTCATCTTCAATTCTATTCCATTGGTCCATTTGTCTGTCACTGTGCCAATACCATGCAGTTTTTAACACTATTGCTCTGTAGTATTGCTTGAAGTCAGGGATACTGATTCCCCCAGAATTTCTTTTGTTGTTGAGAATAGTTTTAGCTATCCTGGGTTGCTTGTTATTCCAGATGAATTTGAGAATTGCTTTTTCTAACTCTGTGAAGAACTGAGTTGGGATTTTGTTGGGGATTGCATTGAATCTGTAGATTGCTTTTGGCAAGATGGCAATTTTAACTATATTAATCCTGCCAATCCACGAGCATGGCAGATTTTTCCATTTTCTGAGGTCTTATTTCAGATAAAATTGACTTTCAACTTAAAGTTGTCAAAAAAGGTAAGGAAGGACACTTCAAACTGGTCAAAGGAAAAATCTAACAAGATGAACTCTCAATTCTGAACATCTGTGCTCCAAATGCAAGGGCACCCACATTCATAAAGGAAACTTTGTTAAAGCTCAAAGCACACATTATACCTCACACAATTATAGTGGGAGGCTTCAACACCCCACTCTCAGCCATGGACAAATCATGGAAACAGAAACTAAACAGAGACACAGTGAAACTAACAGAAGTTATGAACCAAATAGATCTAACAGACAACATGTCATCCTAAACCAAAAGAATATACCTTCTTCTTAGGGCCTCGTGGTACCTTCTCCAAAACTGACCATATAATTGGCCACAAAATGGCCTCAATAGATACAGGAATATTGAAGTAGTTCTGTGCACCATATCAGGTCACCACGGTCTAAGGCTGGTCTTAAGTTCAAACAAAAACAACTAAAAACACACATATACATGGAAGCTGAACAATGCTCTACTCAATGATAATTTGGTCAAGGAAGAAATAAAGAAAAAATTAAAGACTTTTTAGAATTTAATGAAAATGAAGACACATCATACCAAAACTTATGGGACACAATGAAAGCAGTGCTAACAGGAAAACTCATAGCCCTAAGTTCCTCCAAAAAGAAAATGGAGAGAGCTTATACTAGCAGCTTGACAGCACACCGGAAAGCTCCATAACAAAAAAAACAAAAAAACAAAAAACAAACAAACAAAAAAAGCAAATACACCCAAGAGGAGTAGACGGCAGGAAATCATCAAACTCAGGGTTGAAATCAACCAAATAGAAACAAAAAGAGTTATACAAAGAATCAACTAAACCAGAAGCTGGTTCTTTGAAAAAATCAACAAAATAGATAAAGCTTTAGCCAGATTAACTAGAGGGCACAGAGACAGTACCAAATTAATAAAATCAAAAATGAAAAGGGAGACATAACAACAGAAACTGTGGAAATTCAAAAAATCATCAGATCCTACTACAAAAGCTTATACTCAACAAAATCAGAAAATCTTGAGGAAATGGAAAATTTTCTAGACGCATATCAGGTGTCAAAGTTAAAACAGGATCAGATAAGCCATCTAAATAGTCCATAATCCCTGAGGAAATAGAAGCAGTCAGTAACAGTATCCCAATCAAAGCCCAGGACTGGAAGGGTTTAGTGGAGAATTCTATCAGATCTTCAAAGAAGACCTAATACAAATACTCTCCAAACTATTCCACAACATAGAAACAGAAAGAACACTATCCAACTCATTCTATGAAGCCACAATTATGCTGATACCAAATCCACACAAAGATCCAACAAAGAAAGAGAACTTCAGACCAATTTCCCTTATGAATATTGATGCAAAAGTACTCAATAAAATCCTTGACAACCAAATACAAGAATACATCAAAATGATAGTTCACTATGATCAAGTAGGCTTCATCCCAGGGATGCAGGGATGGTTCAATATATGGAAATCCATCAATGTAATCCACTACATAAACAAACTCAAAGAACAAAACCACATGATCATTTCACTAGATGCTGAAAAAAGCATTTGATAATATTCAGCATCCATTCATGTTAAAAGTCTTGGAAAGAAAAGGAATTCAACACCCACACCTAAACATAGTAAAAGCAATATTCAGAAAACCACTAGCCAACATCAAACTAAATGGAGAGAACTTGAAGCAATCCCACTAAAATTGGGAACCATAAAAGGCTGCCCACTCTCTCCCTATCTACTCAGTATTGCACTTGAAGTTCTTGCTAGAGCAATTAGACAGAAAAAGGTGGTCAAAGATATACAAATTGGACAGGGAGAAGTCAAAATATCACTATTTGCAGATGATATGATCATATACATAAGTGACCCCAAAAATTCCACCAGAGAACTCCTAAAGCTGATAAACAACTTCAGCAAAGTGTCTAGATATAAAATTATCTCAAACAAATCAGTAGCCTTCCTTTATTCTAAGGATAATCAGTATCCTGGACCTCAAGCAGTACTACAGAGTGTTAAAAACTGCATGGTATTGGTACAGTTACAGGCAGGTAGATCAGTGGAATAGAATTGGATACCCAGAAATGAACCCACACACCTACGGTCACTTGATCTTTGACAAAGGAGCTAAAACCAACCAGTGGAAAAAAGATAGTCTTTTCAACAAATGGTGCTGGTTCAACTGAAGGTCAGCTTGCAGAAGAATACAAATCAATCTATGCTTATCTCCTTGTACTAACCTCAACTCCAAATGGATCAAGGACCTCCACATAAAACCAGTCACACTAAAACTAATAGAGAAGAAACTGGGGAAGACCCTTGAGGACATAGGCACAAGGGAAAAGTTCCTGAACAGAACACCAAGAGCTTATGTTCTAAGATCAAGAATTGACAAATGGGACCTCATAAAGTTACAAAGTTTCTGTAAGGCAAAGGACACTGTCAATAGGACAAAACGGCAACCAACAAATTGGGAAAAGATCTTCACCAATCCTACATCTGATAGAGGGCTAATATCCAATATATATAAAGAACTCAAGAAGTTAGACTCCAGAAAACCAAACAACCCTATTAAAAAATGGGGTACAGAGTTAAACAAAGAGTTCTCACCTGAAGAACTTTGGATGGTGGAGAAGCATCTTAAAAAATGCTCAACTTCATTAGTCATTAGGGACTTACAAAGTTTCTATAAGGCAAAGGACACCATCAAAAGGACAGATCAGCAACCAACAAATTGGGAAAAGATCTTCACCAGCCCTATATCTGACAGAGGGCTAACATCCAATATAAACAAAGAACTCAAGAAGGTAGACTCCAGAGAGCCAAGTAACACTATTTAAAAATGGGGTACAGAGCTAAACAAAGAATTTTCACCTGAAGAACTTTGAATGGCTGAGAAGCACCCTAAGGAATGTTCAGCATCATTAGTCATTAGGGAAATGCAAAACAAAACAACCCTGAGATTTCGCCTCATACCAGTCAGAATGGCTAAGATTAAAAACTCAGGAGACAGCAGGTATTGGCAAGGATGTGGAGAAAAAGGAACACTCCTCCATTGTTGGTGGGATTGCAAGCTGATACAACCACCTTTCACAATAGTCACAAATAATATTACATACTTTGCTTGACTCTAACCAAGCAAGTGAAAGATCACTATGACAAGGACTTTGTGTCTCTGAAGAAAGAAGTCAAAGATCTCAGAAGATGGAAAGATCTCCTATGCTCATGGATTGGCAGGATTAATATAGTAAAAATGGCCATCTTGCCAAAAGCAATCTACAGATTCAATGCAATCCCCATCAAAATTCCAAATCAATTCTTCATAGAACTAGAAAGAGCAATCTGCAAATACATTTGGAATAACAAAAAAGCCAGGATGTCAAAAACTAACAACAAAAGAACTTCTGGAGGAATCACCATCCCTGACCTCAAGCTGTACTACAGAGCAATTGTGATTTTAAAAAAGCTGTTTGGTATTGGTACAGAGACAGGCAGGAATATCAATGGAATAGAATTAAAGACCCAGAAATGAACCCACACACCTATGGTCACTTGATCTTTGACAAAGGAGCTAAAAACATCCAGGAGTAAAAAGACAGCATTTTTAACAAGTGGTGCTGGATCAACTGGAGGTCAGTGTAGTCCGCCAGCGGCCACATACGAACTGGGTTACCTGGAAGAAAATTCTGAGGTTAACGGGAAGGGGGCAAAAGAGAAATGAGTCAAGAGGACAGTTGCCCATAGAGACCAACTTTACTATCAATAAGCCAATATTTATAATCTTAGGAAAAACCACCCTGCCCCCCAAATAGCCGAGAGTTCATGGATCTTCTTCTCGGCGGGTTGTCTGCTTAGTCACGCAGTTTTCTGTTGGTCTCCGGTTGGAGCTGCGCTGAGGTGAAATCGGCTGTATTGTTATCTTGAATAGGCCTGAGATAATGCCTGGGGAAGGGTGGAGGCTGTAGGCCAGGAATGCCGCAGCTTGAAAAGGCCAGAGGTAGCCCATCCGGAGAGTGGGGGTTGCCAGCCAGCTTAATGTTGTGGGGGAAGAGACAGGTCAGCATACAGAAAAATGCAAATCAACCCATTCTTATCTCCTTGTACAAAGCTCAAGTCCAAGTGAATCAAGGACTGCCGCATAAAGCTAGATACACTGAAGCTTATAGAGGAGAAAGTGGGGAAGAGCCTTGAACACATGGGCACCGGGGAAATTTTCCTGAACAGAACAACAATGGCTTATGCTCTAAGATCAAGAATCAACAAATGGCCAACAGAGGGCTAATATTTAATATATACGAAGAACTCAAGAAGGTAGAACCCAGAGAACCAAATAACCCCATTAAAACATGGAGTATGGAGCTAAACAAAGAATTTTCACATGAAGAACTTCTGAGGGCTGAGAAACACCTTAAGAAATGTTCAACATCATTAATCATTAGGGAAATGCAAATCAAAACAACCTTGAGATTTCACCTCACACCACTCAGAATGGCTAAGGTCAAAAACTCAGGAGACAGCAGGTGTTGGCGAGGATGTGGAGAAAGAGGAACACTCCTCCACTGCTGGTGGGATTGCAAGATGGTACAACCACTTTGGAAATCAGTCTGGCAGTTCCTCAGAAAACTGGGCATGAGACTTCCTGAGGACCCTGCTATACCACTCCTGGGCATATACCCAGAGGATTCTTCAGCATGCAATAAGGACACATGTTCCACTATGTTCATAGCAGCCCTATATGTAGTAGCCAGAAGCTGGCAAGAACCCAGGTGTCCTTCAACGGAGGAATGAATACCAAAAATGTGGTATATTTACACAATGGAGTACTATTCAGCCATTAGAAGCAATGAATTCATGAAATTCTTAGAGAAATGGATGGAGCTGGAGAACATCATACTAAGTGAGGTAACCCAGTCTCAAAAGATCAGTCATGGTATGCACTCACTGATAAGTGGATATTAGCTAGAAACTTTGAATACCCAAGACATAATCCACATATTAAATGATGTCCAAAAAGAATGGAGGAGTGGCCCCTGGTTCTGGAAAGACTCAGTGCAACAGTATAGGGGAATACCAGAACAGGGAAGTGGGAAGGGGTAGATGGAGGAATAGGGGGAGGGAAGAGGGCTTATGGGACTTGCAGTGAGTGGGGACCCAGAAAAGGGGAAATCATTTGAAATGTAAATAAAAAAATATATCAATAAAGGAAAAAATTTTTAAAAAGAATCAACAAATGGGACCTCATTAAATTGCAAAGCTTCTTAAAAGGCAAAGGACACTGTCAATAGGACAAAACCACAACCAACAGATTGGGAAAAGATCTTTACCAATCCTATAGCTTATAGCGGTCTAATACCCAATATCTACAAAGAACGCAAGAAGTTAGATTCCAGAGAATCAAATAACCCTATTAAAAAATGGGGAACAGAGCTAAACAAGGAATTCTCAACTGAGGAATCTTGAATGGCTGTGAAGCACCTAAAGAAATGTTCAGCATCCTTAGTTATCAGGGAAATGCAAATCAAAACAACCCTGAGATTCCACCTCACATCAGTCAGAATGGCTCAGATCAAAAACTCAGGTAACAGCAGATGCTGGAGAGGATGTAGAGAAAGAGAAACACTCCTCCATTGCTGGTGGGATTGCAAGCTGGTACAACCACTCTGGAAATCAGTTTGGAGGTCCCTCAGAAAATTAGACATAGTACTTCCTGAGAACCCAGCTATACCACTTCTGGACATATACCCAGAAGATGCTCCAACATGTAACAAGGACACATGCTCCACTATGTTCAGAGAAGTCTAATTTATAATAGCCAGAAGCTGGAAAGAACCCAGATGTCCTTCAGCATAGGTATAGATACAGAAAATATCGTATATTTACACAATAGAATACTACCCAGCTATTAAAACCAGTGAATTCATGAAATTCTTATGCAAATGGATGGAACTAGAAAATATCATCCTGAGTGTGGTAACCCAATCACAAAAGAAAACATGGTATATACTCACATAAATGGATATTAGCCCAAAAACTCACAATAAGCAAGATACAATTCACAGACCACATGAAGCTCAAGGAGAAGGAAGATCAAAGTGTGGGTGCTTTGGTTTTTCTGAGAAAGGGAACAAAATACAGGAGCAGTTATGGAGATAAAGCATAGAACAGAGACTGAAGGAAAGGCCATCCCAGAGACTGTCCCACCTGGGAATTTATCCTATAAGCAGTCACCAAACCCCAACACTATTGTGGATTTCAAGAAATGCTTGCCAAAAGATGCCTGAAATGGCTGTCTCCTGAGAGGCTCTGCCAGAGCCTTACAAATTCAGAGGCAGATGCTAGAAGCCAACCATTGGGCTCAGTGTGGGGTCCCCAATGGAGGAATTAGAGAAAGAACTGAAAGAGCTGAAGGGGTGTGCAACCTCATAGGTAGAACAACAATATCAACCAACCAAACCCTCCAGAGATCCCAGGGACTAAGCCTTCAACCAAGGGGTACACATGGCTCCAGCTGCATTTGTAGCAGAGGAATGCCTTGTCAGGCATCAATGGGAGGAGAGATCCTTGGTCCTATGAAGGCTCAATAGATGCCCCAGCGTAGGGAAATCAAGGGAGGGTAGCAAGGGAGGGTAGGTGTGAGTGGGTTGGGGGAAGAAATATCCTCACAGAAGCAGGGGGAGGGAGAATGGGTTAGGGGTTTTCTGGGAGGGGGAGTGGAAACCAGGAAAGGGAATAGCATCTGAAATGTAAATAAAGAATATATTCGATAAAAAATCAAAAAAATACTAATATAATTTTACAAATTCTTATAGGATCATCATTAAGAATTAAGAAATCATCTATTTGTGTATGTAGCATCACTACAAGACAGTACCTCTTCATAAATCTGTAGAGACCTGCACAAAATGCTGGGCTAATACCCAGCGATTGTTATATACATGATAATAACAAGAAAAGGATATTAATAGCAGGATTGGTTCCTAAAATAATTTTCTCCTGGGCCTTGTCTATGGTAGAAATCTGTCATGGATTATTATAATCCAGGAAGATTATTTAAGGAAGTTATTAGTTTGTGCTGTGATGGCTCCTGGCACACACCTAGCTTTATAAACAGTTTGGATAATATGTTTCATTAACTAAACATATCAAATGTATATCAGCAGAAGGATGTTGAAATATTTTAAACATATCAGTTTATACTCTTCAAAATCTGGTCAGTAACTTCTTTCCCACCAACACTCTGAATGTTGAGTAGCCTTAGCTACCAGTGTACAAGTGATGGAATACAGTTGAAGGTGAGAGTGCTTCTTGTGGTTAGATTGTTTTCAAACCTATTTTATTTGACAGATATCTTTAATATTTACAGGCATGAAATGTGTTTGTATCCAGTCCACCACAATTCCCTGTTCTCTAACTCCTCCCCTACATACCCTTCATGTTTATCATACAATTTCCTGTGCTTTCTATGGTCAAGGAGTAGATGTCTATGTATAAACAGTGTTTGCTGGACACTACACATGAGAATGCAGTTATGCAAATAAACTCACAATGGCTGGAACTGAACACACAAGTCTTTCACAAGATTAAGACACACAAAATTCCATGGATTTCCACCCCTGGCTGAAGAGTTTGGGCAGTAAATAGCTACTGTGAGAAAGAAAGCCTTTTTTCTTCAGGAATGTGGGCCATGCTCTGGTATATGAGTGCACACATATTCATACAAAATCAGTACACAATACATTCAGTGTGTACTCAATGAGGTGTTTTTTTAGGAAACTCATAAAGTCCGTGGACTTATCCATCCAAACAAAACAACTAAAGATATTAATGAACACAATAAACTTTAGGATGGAAGAGAACTTTGCTCTTGTACAAAGGTGAAAAGCTTCCTCCCTCAGTTACTGAACTGGGCCACGGGGCTGCAGAAACTGTACCTGAGTGGGAAAGCTCCTTGGTGATGAGTTAGGGCAGGTCCAATGGAGATCGATACCTCTGATGCTCACAATCAGCAAAACTCTTCCTGCTGTACCAGAATTCCCCGTAGTTGTGATCTAAAGATTTGAAGTTTTTCTTAGTGTCATTCAGTGAATGTGTCTATTTTCTTACTATCTAGTTATTTCAGTTTGGATTCTATCCAAGTAACAATGATTTTTTTTCTTATCTTTTTTTATTGATATATTTATTTACATTTCAAATGATTTCCCCTTTTCTGTACCCCCACTCCCCAAAAGTCCCATCAGTCCCCTTCCCTCCCCCTGTTTTCCCACCCAACCCTTCCCACTTCCCTGTTCTGATTTTGCTCTATACTGCTTCACTGAGTCTTTTCAGAACAAGGGGCCACTCCTCCATTCTTCTTGTACCTCATTTGATGTGTGGATTATGTTTTGGGTATTCCAGTTTTCTAGGTTAATATCCACTTATTAGTAAGTGCATACCATGATTCATCTTTTGAGTCTGGGTTACCTCACTTAGTATGATATTCTCCAGCTCCATCCATTTGCCTAAGAATTTCATGAATTCATTGTTTCTAATGGCTGAATAGTACTCCATTGTGTATATATACCACATTTTTTGCATCCACTCTTCTGTTGAGGGATACCTGGGTTCTTTCCAACTTCTGGCAATTATAAATAGGGCTGTTATGAACATAGTGGAACATGTATCCTTATTACATGCTGGGGAATCTTTAGGGTATATGCCCAGGAGAGGTATAGCAGGATCTTCTGGAAGTGAGGTGCCCAGTTTTTGGAGGAACCGTCAAACTGACTACAGAGCAATAGTGTTAAAAACTGCATGGTATTGGTACAGTGACAGGCAGGCAGATCAATGGAACAGGATTGAAGATCCAGAAATGAACCCACACACCTATGGCCACTTGATCCTCGACAAAGGGGCTGAAAACATCCAATGGAAAAAAGATAGCCTTTTCAACAAATGGTGCTGGTTCAACTGGAGGTCAGCATGCAGAAGAATGCGAATTGATCCATCCTTGTCTCCTTGTACTAAGCTCAAATCCAAATGGATCAAGGACCTCCACATAAAGCCAGACACTCTGAAGCTAATAGAAAAGAAACTGGGGAAGACCCTTGAGGACATCGGTATAGGGAGAAAGTTTCTGAACAAAACACCAATAGCGTTTGCTCTAAGATCAAGAATTGACAAATGGGACCTCATAAAATTACAAAGTTTCTGTAAGGCAAAGGACACCATCAAAAGGACAAATCGGCAACCAACAAATTGGGAAAAGATCTTCACCAATCCTACATCAGATAGAGGGCTAATATCCAATATATATAAAGAACTCAAGAAGTTAGACTCCAGAAAACCAAACAACCCTATTAAAAAATGGGGTACAGAGTTAAACAAAGAATTCTCACCTGAAGAACTTCGGATGGCAGAGAAACACCTTAAAAAAATGCTCAACTTCATTAGTCATTAGGGAAATGCAAATCAAAACAACCCTGAGATTTCACCTTACACCAGTCAGAATGGCTAAGATTAAAAATTCAGGAGACAGCAGGTGTTGCAGAGGGTGTGGAGAAAGAGGAACACTCCTCCACTGCTGGTGGGGTTGCAAATTGGTACAACCATTCTTTTTTTTTTTTTACTCTTTTTTTGGCCTTTAACATTTTACTTTTGTTTTTTAATTGTGGGGTGTGTGTGTGTGTGTGTGTGTGTGTGTGTGTGTGTGTATGCACATGTGTGCATACATGAGTACACATGCCCATGAAGCCCAGGAAAGGGTGAAACACACCCTCCTGAATCTTGGTGCTGGGAATGGAACTCAAGCGTTTTACAAGAACAGATTTTTTCTGAAGAAGAGGCAGCACCCTTATCAAACTTTTCAAATTAATGCTATCAAATTTTACTTTACATTCTTTTTGTAGGATTGCAGAAATCAGGCATTAGTTAAAAGCACTGGCTGCTTTGCAGCTCAATGTGATTCAATTCCAAGCACTGACATGGTGACACATTACTGCCCAGAACCCCATTTCCAAGGCATCTCATGCCCTTTTCTGGTGCCCTAGATAAGTATGGTTTACAGATAAACATGCAGACAATACTCTCCTCCATTCCTCACACATTAAATCAACAACAATAAATCTTTTGAAATCATTTTAGATTTTATTTAAAAAAAATAGGAATCTCCAGTCTTTGTCTTCTCAGTGCTGGCATTTCAAGTTGCCGCCATTCAAGTATGGCTTTTAGGTGGGATTAGAACTATGTTGACCATGCTTGCACAGTAAGTGCCCTATACACTGAGCTATCTCACCAGCCAACATTGAAGGTATCAAGACAGACGTTAGAGAAAAGAGACACCAATTAACAAGTGATCCTAAGGAAACAGTATATCATTCCACAGAAGATGGACAAATCTCCAGTCAGTCATAGTGGTAGATTTCTGTATTCTAGCACTTGGGAGATGAAGACAGGAGAATAAAAATGGGGAAGACTATTCAACAGCACATATCAGCACAATATATCTGCCATTAATTAAAAAATCTTTTGTCTGGGTTGGGGAAATGGCTCAGCAGTTAAGAGTACTGACTGCTCTTTCAAAGGTACTGAGTTCAGGTTCCAGCAACCACATAGTGGCTCACAACTATCCATAATGGGATCTGACGCCCTCTTCTGGTGTGTCTGAAGACAGCTACAGTGTACTCACACAAATAAAATAAATATATTTAAAAAAAATGGTCTCCATTTTTCCCAATTAAATGCACAGTGCATTTCCAGGGAATTTGTATAGGCGAGGGGATGAACTCAAAACTCTAAAGAGATAAAAGGAAATTGGCTGTACTGGTGCACATGGTCACCTAGCCCTCTGTTGTTTATGTACCTGATACTACGGAAAAATCTAAGGGGAAACCAAAGAGCACAGAGGAATTGTGCAAGCACATTTCCCCTATGGCAGGGGGGGAGAAAGTACCCTATTAACTTTCACATCTACCCTGCTCACCCTGAGGGACAAGCTCCCTTGAGACTTCTATGTCTTGAGTTCACTCTTGTTAGAGTGCTTCCAGAATTTCAGAATAGTAGAGAGGTATCTACAGATGAAGACTGTAAGCCAGAAGTACAGCAGGAACTGTCACTTCAAATACTTCCCAACTTGTGCAATTTCTGGACATGCACCTGAAAAATAAATGTTTTAACAATCAGCCAGGTAAGAGAGTGATTTAGGATTAAAATGTCCCATTCTTTAGTCTGTCAGTTTGTAACATTAAACACTAATAAGCAGGGTTCAGGCTGGTTTCCTTTCTAGTATGAGGATTATACATACAAGCCTCTTTGGCATCCGTATTTCATTGCTATGTCTCATCTAATTGCACTGTACTTGGTTCCTGTTTGGAGAATGTTTAGTTCTTCAAATCTGAAAATTCTAAATATTAAAAATGTGGTGAACAAGAATAAGTTCTGATTGTACAGAGCAGCCTGGTTGATAATTTTCTTTAATAGGTACATATTTTCCCTGTATATGTTTTGGTGTTATTATTTTCATGTATATATATATATATTCATATATATATATATATATATATATGTATATATATATATATTTCCATGGGGCTAGATTTAAAACATGAATGTCTGTTGTGTTTATAAACACATAGAAGTGGCATCACTATCAAAGACGTCACCTGAATTGTTTGGAAGCGACCCTTGACAGAATCAGAATTACACAAGTGATAACACCATTTCTCAGAATGTCTTTCAGCTATAAAGCTTAGAATCACTCAGGATCCTTATAAGTTTTCCCCTGTTCATTAACTATTTTCTTCATCTAGTTATTTCTAAAGCTTGGGTGATTCACCCCTTGTAGGAATCACACCAGTGTCAGCCTCTGATCAACTCTTCTGCAGCTAAGGAGTTCTCTCAGAGCCTCCCAGCACCATGGGCCCTCCATACACTTATGCTGGATCTTCCTTTATGTACAGAGTGAATCCAGGGCATCTATAAAAGAAAGGAACCAGAGGAAGCTACGTCTCATAAAGATGTCTGCTCTCATGTGTTCCTTAGGGAGGTCATTCAAGTACTTTTCTAATATTGAAGGGAAAGGAAAGCAACTCAAAAAGCCTTTTAGTAAACTTTGAAGGTATAATCAAATAAATGTTTTATATTTAATTTATTCATATTTACTTAAGAATTTTACTTTCATTGAAAGGAACACTATTACTTTATAAATTGTGTGCTTAAAAAGAAAAGAAACATTTTTTACAGAAAATGAGTTTTGAAAGAAAGGAATGGAGGGGTTGTATTTTTAAAAAAAAAAAGACAGACTAATGGAGAAAACACGTTTTTTGATAAGAGAGGAGCTGGATACTTCCAAAATCTGAGAAGGAAACTGATGAGCAAGACAGGTTTCTGGAATCAAAGAAGAGAATGCAGCTACCATTGTCACATTGATGGAGCTATAAGAGAAGAGAGGAAAATTTCTTTAGTATCTGATGAGTGAACTTATTTTATGTTAAGTTTAAAAAATAAGCAAAGAAAGTAGACCACAAGACATGAATTCAAGTATACTAAAATGAGTATTTGTCAGTTGCTGCTGGTAAAATAAGGGAGGGACTGCAGAATCCACACAGGGAGAACTTTTCTGATCAAGGGTCTCTGGGATTTAAAAAAACACCCAAGGGCATCTAGGAAAACAGAAGCACCAAAAAGCACAAGGCATAAGGCCAGAAGTAAGTTGGACCAGTCAGAGCAACACAGGACTATAACTTCAGTACTTGGGAGGCTGAGGTAGGAGAACTGTACTTATCTGGAGACTGTGTCCCAATAAATAAACAAAGGAAGAGGTCTAGGGAAATGGCCCCACCTGTTAAGTGCCTACTGTCCAAGCAGGAAAACCCAGGTTAAGATCCTTAACACTCAGCAATAAGGAATGAATTTGGTGATCTGTGTTTGAGTACATGGACCTGGGGAAGTAGAGCCAGGAGAATTTCTGGAGCTGTCAACTCAGCCTAGGAGAATCAGTGACCTACAGATTCAGTAGGACACTCTACCCCCAAAAATAAATAATAAATAAATAAATAAATAAATAATATTTATGAAGACTTCTGATATCAGCCCATTGCCTTTCCATGTGCTTACATACCACTAGAAATTGAACTCAGAAATATTTAATAGCTTATATTTTAGGGAACTCGAAGCCCAACATCAAATATAGTTGGGAAGAATATACACAAATACTGTGAGACTCTGACTGCTATGGTCATCTTCTTCCATGATATTTCCTACATTGTGAATAAGAAAAAAGGCTATATAAGAACATTTTTTCTACATTTTATATAGACAAATTATAGTTACTACTATATTAAAAACAGCTTTCCTTTTCATTTTTATGCTTTAAAAAATCTGTTAATTTTTTAAGTTGGCTTGCAAGGTAATGAAATTTCACATAGGAATTTCAAAAATATTTCATTTTGTTGATTTTGCTCCCCTTTCCTTTCTTCTCCCTGTATCCTCCTCTAATGTTTGTCCCCTAGATTTCCCTTCCACATTGTTCCACTGTCTGCCACATTGCTTTCTTTAAAGCTCTGCTTTTCCTAGTCACATGATCCCCTTTGTAGTTTTCTAGTTTTTACCCATGTTTACACCCCCTTGGATGTACATATTTAAGTAGGACTGAATATAAGAGAGAACGCATGGCATTTGTCTTTCTGTGCCTGGGTTTGCCTGATTAACATTACAGTTTTAGTTCCATGTATTTTCCTACAAATCCATAATTTCATTTTACTTTATAGGTGGACAAAATTTCATTGTGTATATATACTAATTTTTCATTACTCATTGCTACTTGATGAACATCTAGGCTGATTCATTTTCCTGACCATTGTGAATACAGCAGGAATTAATATGGATGGGAAAGTATCTTTGTAGTAGAATGTACACTCCTTTGGGTTCATCACAGATTCAGTACAGCCAGGTCATATGCTGATTCTACTTTTAATTTTTAGAGAAACAACGAGTCTGGTTTCCATGTAACTATACCAGTTTACATTCCTCACCAGCATACTTATCTTCTGCTTTCTTAATGAAGGTCATGTCTTGAGTGAGAGAAATCTCAAAGTAGGTTAACTTGCATTTCTTTGGTAGCAATGGAAGCTCAACACTTTAAAACTATTTATTAGCCATTCATATCTTTTTTTATTGACAAATTTCTATTTAGGTATTTCGTCCATTTTTGATTGGTAGAGTTTTCTGTGGTTAACTTTTAGAATCCATTACATACTTTAGATACTAATCCTGTGCCTAAAGTATACTTAGAGAATATTTGTGCACATTCTGTAGGCTCTGTTAATAGGCATCTTTGCTGTGCAGAATATTTTAATTTTATGTAATCACATTGACAATTCCTTGCTGTGCTGTTTTTCTTTTCTTTAAAAGTCAGTGGTTGGAATGAGTCCATCTACTCTGATGCTCCTCTAGTTGTATATTTACCTCCCAGAAGTCTACTTGATGGACTATTTAAAAGCTACTCCTTATTGGAGCCAACTTAAGAGATAAGGAAAAGACAGGGCCAAAATGGAAATGTTTGCATTAAAAAATTTAGTGGGCTTGTATTCTATTCTAGTCACTAACTAAAAAGAAAATGATTAGGGAATACAAGGCAAATTAGATGTTTGATCGCAACCCACAAATAGACACTTATTTAACATTGCTATTTAACATAATGATGGGTAAATACTAGGATAAGCTTGAGAAGGCATCACAGAAAATAATAACTCATTCTGAAAATACTTTGTTTATGAAAAGAAAATCTATGGCCAGAAGGACTGGACAACATGCAGAGTAGCATTGTATAATAATTGTCCTTTCTTATAGGTGATGTCCAATCAAACCTCAGTCACTGAATTTCTCCTGCTGGGAGTGACAGACATACAAGAATTAAACCCTATTCTCTTTGCAATTTTCTTCACCATCTACTTTGTCAATATAACTGGGAATGGAGCCATCCTGATGATCGTCATCTTGGACCCAAGACTCCACTCACCTATGTATTTCTTCCTGGGAAACCTAGCATGTCTAGATATCTGCTTCTCCTCTGTAACAGTGCCAAAGATGTTGGAGAACCTCCTCTCCACAAGCAAAGCAATTTCCTTCCTGGGATGCATCACTCAGCTTCATTTCTTCCACTTCCTAGGTAGCACTGAGGCCATGCTGCTGCCAGTGATGGCATTTGACCGCTTTGTGGCTATCTGCAGACCACTCCACTATCCAGTCATTATGAATCACCAGCTCTGTGTTCACATGACTGTTACTATCTGGATCATGGGCTTCTTACATGCCTTGCTTCACTCTGTAATGACATCTCGTTTGAGCTTCTGTGGTCCCAATCATGTCCATCATTTCTTCTGTGATGTTAAGCCATTGCTGGATCTGGCCTGTGGAAACACTGAGCTCAACCTTTGGCTGCTCAATACAGTCACAGGCACCATTGCCCTTACCCCCTTTTTTCTGACATTTCTCTCTTATTTCTACATCATCACCTATCTTCTCCTCAAGACCCGTTCTTGCACCATGCTCCACAAAGCACTGTCCACTTGTGCCTCTCACTTCATGGTTGTGTTTCTGTTCTACGCTCCTGTTCTTTTTATCTACATCCGTCCTACCTCAGGAAGCTCTCTGGATCAGGACAGAATCATTGCCATCATGTACAGTGTGGTCACTCCTGCTCTCAATCCACTCATCTACACCTTGAGAAACAAGGAAGTGAGGAATGCATTGGATAAGAAGGTGAGAAGATTGTTCTGACTTGAAGAATCTAAAGGACTCTGCTGAGGTGTAAATACACAGCCAATAAAAAGGTTTAGAAACCGCTAGATTCGTCAAATTTAATAATGTATGCTATAGAGACAATTGGACAAAGAAAAATATATAGGAAACACATCCACTGGTATGAAATGATGTCTCTCAGATAATCCAAAGGATCCTGGAACATGTATGGCACTAACCACAAAATCCTTTTCTTGAGTGGATTTGAGAGTATCAGTTTATATCCTTTGCTTATCTTTGATCTATTCTAATATTTTATTGCATGTAATTAGATTAAGAAATATGTACATGCCATCCATTTTAAGATTAATATAGTCCTTGCTTATTTATCTGTTTGTACCTTTTGTTTAATACATATTAATGAAGGGAATAAAATTGCTATGCTATTTCTCCTTTCTCATACAATAACCATATATCTAGATTACAGTTTCCTTGTCCTCTATTCCTTCCAGTTTCCTCCTAACTCCTCTCCCCTCCAGATCTTCTCCCTTTCTGATTTTCATTAGAAAATAATAGGTTTCTAAGTGTTAACTACCAAACATGGCAAAATAAAATATGATACGATAAAACAAAAATCATCACATCAACGCTGGACAAGGCAACCCAAAAAAGAAAAAAAAGGCAAGAGAAGTCACATGAATCAGAGACCCACTCATTCACATATGCAAGAGCCCCATAAAAATACTAAGCTGAAAGTTATAATATATATACAGAGGACTTCTTGCAGCCTGTGTAGGCTTCATGCTGCTGCTTTCATATCTGTGAGTTCATATAAACCTTGCTTAGTTGATTCAGAGGCTCTTTTTCTGGTGTCTTCTATTCCCTAAGGTTCTTATGCTTCCTCTTCTAAGGTGTTCTCTGAGCTCTGAGGGAGAGATTTGATGGAGAAATACCATTTAGATCTATGTATTCTAAGGATTCTCTCCCTGAGTAATGTCTGGCTACCGGTCTCAACCTCTTTTTCTGTCTGCTGCAGAATAAAGCTTCTCTGATGATGACTGTCTAGGCACTGATCTATGTATACAGCAGAATATCATTAGGAGTCATTTTATTGATACAATTTATGTATTTATTTGTTTGTTTGCTTGTTTGTTTATTTATAGCAGTGTTGTTTGGTTTTACCCTAGGTCACTTGAACTATCTAGACTCTGGCTCTTCATCACCAAAGCAGTACCAGGTACAGGTTCTGTCTCATGAAGTAGACTTCAGTCAAATTAGACACTGGTTGGCTACTCCCACAGTTCTGGGCTACCATTGCCCTAGCATATCTTGCAGCCAGGACAGATTTTAGGTCAAAGATTTTGTGACTGGCTTGTTGTTTACATTTCTCTTTTGGTAGCCAGCAGAATATTTTTCTATACTAAAGACACTAAAATATGGGGTGAAGGCATCATATAGGTACCAGGTGGACTTCTCAAGGGTCAATAACGTGTGTGTGTGAGAGAGAGAGAGCAACCCACTGTTTTAGCAACAGCCTGGGGTTTTGGGGGATTTCCATGGGACCTTCTTGGCCAACAAATCAATTGCCTGCAACCCAGCCCGACCACCAGAGGCAGTACTTGGTAACATGAGATGGCCCATAGGGATTCCATCTCCCTTATTATTAGGAGACTTCATTAGGATTGTTTTCATATACTTTGGAAATTTTCCCCGGAATTCGATTTCCATATCATCCCCCCAATGCCCCTCAGTTCCAACTGTCTCTACTCACATTTTCTCCCTCAACCCTTCCTTCCTTCTCCCTACCTGATCCTCCAATTCCTATCCCTGCCCACCTCAGAAAGCCCATAGAATGTATTCCATTTCTTCCTCAAGGGAGAGAGCCATGTGTTCCCCCAGTCCCTTCCTTTATGCCTAACCTCTTTGGGATGATTATTTATTTAGTGGCTGATTATTTATTTAGTGGCTAATATCCACAGATAAGTAAATACCATATTTATTACTCTGGTTCTTGGTTATCTCGCTCAGGATGATTGGGGTTTCTTTCTGATTTCACCCATTTGCCATCAAATTTCATGAAGTCACTTTCTAAAATAGCTGAGTAATACTCCTTGTGTAAGTGCACCACATTTTCCTTATCTATTTCTGTTGAAGAACAACTCTTTTTTTCTAGCTTCTAGCTATTATGAATAGGACAGCAATGAACATGGTTGAGCAAGTGCCCTTGTAATAAAATGGAGCATCCTTTGGGTATATGTCCAAGAGTGGTACAGTTGGATCTTGAGGTAGATTAAGTCCCGATTTTCTGGGAATCCACTGTATTGATTTCTATAGTGACTGTATAAGTTTTCAATTCCACTAGCAATGGAGGAGCATCCCCCTTGCTCTGTATCATGCAGTCCTTTCATTGTTCAGCATTGTTTTAGATATCCTGGGGTTTTTTTTTTCAGTTTTTCCACATGAAATTGAGAATTATCCATACAAGATCTGTGAAAAATTGCAATTTTGATGGAAATTGAATTGAATCTGTAGATTGCGTTGGTAGGATGGCCATTTTTACAATATTAATTCTACTGAATCATGAGCAGTGAAGATCTTTTCATCATCTGATATCTTCTTCAATTTCTTCAATGACTTGAAATTTTTTATTATACAAGTCTTTCACATTCAAAATATCATCTAGCATGATCAAAGAGGCTTTATTCCAGAAAGACAGAAAAGGTTCAGTATACAAAAATCAATAATTGTAGCCCACATATAAACAAACTGAAAAAATAAAAGCCACATAACCATCTCATTAGATGCTGAAAAATACTTTAACAAAAATCCAATAACCCTTCATAATAAAAGTCCTGGAGAGATTAGGGACACAAAGGGCATCTTAAACATAGTAAGAGAAGATTACAGCAAGTCTATAGCCAACATAAAATTAAATGAAAATGAACTCAAAAAATAGTAGTTTTCATATATATATATATGAAATGACAAAGGAACTGAGAAAGAAATCAGGGAACAATACTTTTCACAATAGCCTCAAATAATATAAAATATCTTATGGTAACTCTAAGCAAGCAAGTGATGGATTTGGTTTATATTTTATTGAGTAATTTTTGCATCTATGTTCATAAGGAAAATTGGTCTGCAATTCTCTTTCTTTGTTGAGTCTTTATGTGGTTTGAGTATCAGGGTAACTGTGGCCTTGTAAAATGAATTGGACAATGTTTCTTCTGTTTCTGTTTTGTCGAATAATTTGAGAAGGATTGGTATTAATCACAAAAAGTTTGGTAAAATTCTGTGCTAAAATCATTTGGCCCTTGGCCTTTTTGTTTAGGAAATTTTTAATGACTGCTTCTATTTCATAGGGGTTATAGGTCTATTTAAGATCAGAGTTAACTCTCAGTACAGGCTCCTATCTTCCCCTCCCCAACACTCATCACAGAGAGGTGAACTGAAAACATTTTTGTTATGTTACCCCAGAGATTCCACTTACGGATATGACTGAAAGAATTCCAAGTCAACATATCATATAGACACTTGCACATAAATGTACAACACTACTCACAATAGCTAAGTTATAAAAAAAACTAGGTGCCTGTGTACTGAAGAATAGATAAATAAAATATTTCATAACACACACATACACATGTATATATATATATATATATATATGAACAGATCTTTTCAGTTACAAGGAAAAACAAAGTTATGTTGTTTCCATGAAAACCTTGCAATTACAAATAAATATATTAACTGAATTAAGAGGCGGTGGCAGTTAGGGTTCCTAGATTATATTTATATTTTATATAGACAAAGAATATCATGTAAATCAAAACTATCTAGATTCTAAAGGAACCAAAGGGACTAACATAATGAAAGAGGGCACAGAGAAGAATTAAGAGACACATAGGAATGTATATAATAGAGGAACTTCGATGGCTATCACCTAATTCAATGAAAAGGTCCTTATGTAGCCTAATACCACATTCAGTGGACAAATGCCATTGGGAAAGAATATAAAGAAAATACAAATGGGTTAAACAGAACTACAAATTAGAGCCTGGTGCGTCTAAGACATCAAATACAAAAATAACTTGCAATAACTTGAACTTTAACACAGCAAATGTGAAATTGCTCATGTAACCAATGTAAAAATTACAACATTTGGAGGACTAAGAGAAAATAAACATGAAGAGTCCTATGCTAAAAGTATTATTCAAGATGATGTCTACAAAGCAGTAGCCAAGCTGGGAGCTTAGCTTATGGACCTCATAGGGCAGGTGCCCATGTAGCTTGTGGGGGAAAAAAAAGGACCATAGATAAATTGCCCTAAAATATACCTTTCTTTTGCTTGTTTGTCTTCATACCCATTCAACTCAGTCCCATCGGATGTGCCCCTTGGGGTTTATATGTCTCCAGATCTGTCTCATTAAAAAAAAAAAAAAACCCACCAGGAGAATTGTTGATGACATAAGGAATTCTGGTGATGAAACGTAGGCTAGAACCACAACATGAACTGTCACTTCCAATATTTTACAACCTGTGTAATTTGTATGCATAAACCTGAGAATATTTGTCACTGTGGTCTTAACAATCATCCAGGTAAGCAAATTCATTGGGCGTAAACTTGGAAATTTACTGTAGCTTTTTTTTCTGTAGAGGGTTATCTGCTTTCCCCAGAGTTCGTTTTGAGATGAACTCCTCACTATGTGTGAGAATTGTGAAGGTTGTTTGGCTTCTGCATTGTATTATGACACCTTATCTCATTTCATCACCATGTTTAATTAAACACTCTCCAAAGCCAAACTGAAATCCCCAAATAGTGAATGTTCTGAACAGAAGCAGTAGCTTTAACCATTTCAAATGCAATTTTTCCTTAAAAATTGGATAAATATGTTTTTTGATATATATTTTTAGAACTGCTTTGTTTTCTGGTACAAAGATTCATAAATAATCTGGCTCAAAGGACTTGAATTTTTAAAAAGGACAAAGTGTAGTGTTAATAAATGGAAAAATATGCATGATTATTAAAGAAAATGCCCTGAGTTGTTTGAAGGTAGCCTTCACAGAGGGACTCTAGTGATTACATCATTTCTCAGACTGTCTTCCAGCTATAAAGCTTACAGTTCTTCAGGCCCCTAAGAAGTTTTCACCAGTTCATTAATTTTGTATTTTTAGATAGACAAATTGTATCTTCACCCAGTGTGATCCTGTTTTGTAGGACTCTTCCTAGTGTCTGCTTTTGTCTAACTCCATTGCAGTTTGGGGAGTTCTCTCTGTGACTCCCAGTAATATGGGCTCGCCACGCTCTGATTCTCATTCATCTTTTATGTACAGAGTGAGTCCAGTGCATCTTAAATGAAAGGAACAAGAAGAACTACTTCTCACAGCTATGTCTGCTTCTACCAGTATACCACAGGGAACATATTCAGGTACTTTCCTAATACTTGTGGATAAAAGCAACTTTAAATTTACCTTTTTTTTTTAGTAAGTTCTGAATATACAATAAAATAGGAAACCTTTTCCAATAAACATATTCCTCAAAAGCTTTAACATTCATTAAAACCAACTCAATTTTGATTATGCAAGTAAAATTAAAATCACTCATTTCTTTATGAGAAAACAAGAGTTCATTTGATAGGCAGGAATGCCAAGAATTAATTTCACAGAGAGGAAACTATCTTAAAATTGGGAGTGCTGAACCACCCTGGAAACTTGAGAGTAGGATGATTTGGGCTAGAGAGATGACTCAGTGGTTAAGAGCACTGATTGCTCTTCCAGAGGTCCAGAGTTCATTTCCCAGCAACCACATGGTGGCTCACAAGCATCTGTAATGAGATCCGATGCCCTCTTCTGATATGTGACTGAAGACAGCTACAGTGTACTCATGTAAATAAAAATAAATAAATCTTTAGAGTAAGCTTTAACATTCATTATTAAGAGTAAGATTATTTAAGACAGCCTGACTTTTGGGAAGATAAAACACAAGAGAGTTATTTACCATGATCCCATTAGTGGGGCTAGCGGAGAGGCGAGTAAAGTAAGCTGGAGAACAGAAATGCCATAAAGTACAATTCATTATGTAAAAAGTGTATCAGATCAGCGTGATAGTATGGTTGTAACCCCATCACTCAAGAAACTGAGGGAGAAGACTGCTTGTGTCATGGTAGGTACATTTGGAAACCAAAGACATCTTAGGAATCTATTTCTAAAGTTCTGAATGGTTCAGTTTAATGGAAGACTTATTCTAAGCCCATAATTTACTACAACACATATGGTCAGACTCCAGAAATTTATGTGTTCATGTTTCTTACCTCATCTGGCTCAATCATGAATAAGAAACAAATCAATACAAAGATATTTTCCACCTTATACATTCTTATATGAAGATTTAGTGGAATTGCTATGTTATGAGAAAACTGTCTACACTTTCTATTTAACTCTGTGATGGAAAGAAATTCATCCTTGCCTGTGTCCTTCATGTTAAAACCCTTCAAGAATATTCCTACTTTGGAGAGGCTGTTGGGATATTTTAAAAGCTCCTCCCTGTTAGGGACAATAAAAGAGATGAAAAGAAAGTTGGATCAAAATGTAAGTACAGCTAGAGAAAATGATAGGAGGGTACCTGTTCTGAGTCTCAATTAAAAGACATTATTAATGAAAACATAATAAATTAAAAGATGTTTGAATAGGAATATACAACAGAAATTTAGACTTAATTTTTAATGGTCTGATACACAAATTCATAAGATCTTTGTGGGGTTATAGAAACTACTTTCACAAACTGTGTTTGGGTTGGCAAGAAAACGATTGCCTTGAAAGACTGATGGACAAGGTTAGTGTTCTACAAACTATTCTATCTTTTCTTTTTAAGTGCTATTGAATCAAACATTAGTCACCGAATTTCTCCTCTTGGGAGTGACAGACATACAAGAATTAAACGCTATTCTCTTTCTCACATTCCTGGTCATGTACTTTATTAATGTGTTTGGGAATGGAGCCATCATGATTGTCATCTTCGATCCAAGACTTCACTCACCAATGTACTTCTTCCTGGGAAATCTGGCATGTGTAGATATCTGCTTCTCCACTGTAACCGTGCCAAAGATGCTAGAGAACTTCTTCTCCACAAGCAAAGCAATTTCCTTCTTGGGATGCATAACTCAGCTTTATTTCTTCCACTTCCTGGGTAGCACTGAGGCCCTACTGCTGGTGGTCATGGCATTTGACCGCTTTGTGGCTATCTGCAGACCACTCCACTACCCTTCCATCATGAATCACCAGGTCTGCATCCAGTTGACTGTTGGCATCTGGGCCATTCCTTTTCTTCCTGCTCTGCTTCACTCCATATTGGTGTCTCGATTGAACTTTTGTGGTTCGAACCATGTCCATCATTTCTTCTGTGATGTTAAGCCATTATTGGAGCTGGCCTGTGGAGACACTGAACTCAACAGGTGGCTGCTCAATACTTTCACAGGGACACTTGCAATTGGTCTCTTCTTTCTGACATTTCTCTCCTATTTCTACATCATTGCCTATCTCTTTCTCAAGACACGTTCCTGCAGCATGCTGCACAAAGCACTGTCCACTTGTGCCTCTCACGTCATGGTTGTCATTATTTTCTATGCCCCCGTTCTCTTCATTTATATCAATCCTGATTCAGGGAGCTCCCTGGAAAAGGACAGGATTATTGCGGTCATGTACACTGTGGTCACTCCTGCACTCAATCCACTTATCTATACTCTGAGGAACAAAGAAGTAAGGGGTGCTCTGAATAGGAAAATCAGAATACTGCTTTGACTTGAAGAAATCCAGTTAGTTATTCTGAAATATTACAACACAAGCAATTATTGTGAATACTGAAGTATGAAATTCATTGACTGCCTCTACAATTGTGTATGATATGTATAACAAAGATGCCCAAGCCAGGCAGTGGTAGTGCATGCCTTTAATCCCAGGACTTGGGAAACAGAGGCAGAAGCAGGTGGATTTCTGAGTTCAAGGCCAACCTGGTCTACAGAGTGAGTTCCAGGACAGCCAGTGCTACACAGAGAAACCCTGTCTCAGAAAAAAAACAAAATCCCAAGTAAGAGAATTAATATATGAGAAATTGTGACTCAATTGTATTTAAAATTGTAATCTCTATATAAGATGGAAATTGGAACAATTTTCTCTATAAAATGTCAACTCTGAGTTTATTCGAGAGATAACTATTGACAAATCCAACTTGGTAGCCTTTCATATATGTTTGTATGTAAAATCAAGTATGCACATTGCTAGGAGCAGATAAACGTAACTGTCTTAAGTACTGCCATTTTGACTTCAGACTCCCTTTTACCTAAGCTGACCAACTCCCTCTTTAAGCAACCACAGTTTCTCAAAACATACCTACTAACAACCCCTCTCTAAGTGACAATAATTATCCAAAATAAAACGAGTCCATTTGATTGTTTGGGCAAAGCCACTTACATTCAATGTCAGCTGACAATCATAAAACACTTGTGAAATTCCTTAATCCCAGAATTCTGACTGGCAAAAATTATAACTGTAAAAAATACGACTCACCTGCTGGCAGGTTTTATGCTTATAAACTCTGCCTTGGACCCTGCTCAGTGCTGCCAAAAGAAACAGGAGTCCTTGTCTGGTGGCCCTGATAGATCAGCAACTCTGTTTATGCGATGGGAGTAATAAAAGATTTTGCTGTTTCAGGAGCTCACTGGTATATTCTCTCTCCTTCCTCCTGGCACATAGTGGACAAGGTATAACAAAATATGCCTGTTTTGCCCATGTTTTGAATAGATGAATATTAATAGGTACATTTATCTATAAAGCCACTTTAGTTTACAATTATATAATGTGATCAATAACATAACATTGAGAGGTAGTACTGGGAATTGAGCCCAATATCTTACACAAGCTATGCCTATACCATACTACTGAACTATCCACCTAGGCCTCATTCTATTATGGTTTGGTTGGTTTTTGGTTTGCTTTGGTTTAGTTTGGTTTGGTTTGGTTTGGTTTGGTTTGGTTTGGTTTGGTTTGGTTTGGTTTGGTTTTGGTTTGGTTTTGGTTTGGTTTTGGTTTGGTTTGGTTTGGTTTGGTTTGGTTTGGTTTGGTTTGGTTTGGTTTGGTTTGAGACAAGGTTTCACAAAATTTCCAGGCTGGACTGGAATTGACTGTTGCTTAGGAATGCTTTGAATGTGCTGGTTTCCTGGTCAACTTCTCAAGCTGCTGCAGATACAGCCCTTCTCATTGAACCCATCTATGGTTCAGGAAGCTATAGTTCTGGGTATTGGATGGGGCAAAGAAGAACAAAGTATAATTATATGTGCATATGAATAAATCACAATAAAAGTCACTGCTTGCATTCTCTAAAATACGATAACATTATAATGACTTTATATTTTGAAATTTTTAATGTGAGGCCATTGCTGGATGTTGAAATAATGATTAATAAAGCCTAACGGCAGGTTCTGCTAACCACCCCAATGGTTTATGTTCCTGAATGAAAGACACAAACAAAGTCTTTTTATTTTAATATGCATTAAACAGCACAATAGGTGGGCCACTGCTAACCTCCATGTGATTAATCCTGAGTTATTACTTACTAATTCTATGTTCTATCTTGGCTGCTCCAAACCCAGTTGGGCAGACCTCTGGGCTGAGCTCTCCTGGCTCCTTTACATAGCAGCTATGCCTTTCTGTCCTGCACTCTTTTCAGATATGGTGTCTCTTCTCTTCTCCACACTCTCTTCTTTCTCCTCCAGATCTTAAGCCTGGGAATCCTAAAATCTATCCTCTCCAGCTATTCACTATTGGCATCTTTATTTACCAATTAGAACCAACTGGGGACAGGTTTGTAGAAGCAGTCTCATGCAAACAGGTTTTTGGGGAACATAAATAGCATTAGAATACAAGCAGCTAAGGCTGTCCAACTAGAAATATAGTTGGAAGTTGAAAGAGGAGTGAAGGGTAAATTTTAAAAGTTTGTCCTAGCCAGGCAGTGGTGGCACACATGATTTCTGAGTTCGAGGCCAGCCTGGTCTACAGAGTGAGTTCCAGAATAGCCAGGGCTATACAGAGAAACCCTGTCTCGGGGGGGAAAAAAAGTTTGTCCTAATTTCTTATTTTTCAAACAATAAGGCAAGTTATCTCAAGTAATTGAGATAAATGACAAAGAGAATTGTAAAATGGCAGATGACAAGTAATTTCTTGCATATTCACAAATAAAAGCAAACCATCAAGAGTTTGGGTGATGTAAGGGAATGAGATACAACAGTGAACAGGACTAAGAGAGCAAACAGACCCAGAAATATTGAGATCAAGGTCTATAAAAGAAATAACACCCAAAGTAGAATCAAAAGGATGGGAGAAGGTGCATTTCCCTACATCAGTAGAATTTTAAGTAAAAGACAAAAGCCTTCATAGGTCTTCACAAGTGGACTGACATTTCATGGAAACTCACTAATCCATGGAGCAAGAATATGCAGTAGACTGTGGGCGCTGCCCTTCGCAGCTTGCCAGGGAGAGGGAAAGAGAGAGCCTGGAAAGATTTCTTTCTTTTATTTGTTTGTTTGGCTTGGGGTGGTGGGTTTTGGTTTGTTTGGGTTTTTTTTGTTTTGTTTTGTTTTGTTTTGTTTGGTTTGGTTTGGTTTTCTGGGTTTTTGTTTGTTTATTTGTTTTGAGACAGGTTTTTAAGAAATTTTCCAGCCTGGCCTGGAACTGACTGTTGCTTAGGAAGGTTTTGTATATGTTCCTTTTCTTGTCAACCTTTCAGGTGGCTGGAAACACAGCCCTTGTCATTGGACCCATCTATGATCAAGGAAATTAGAATTCTCACGATTGGATAGATCCAATTGCATAGATAGGTAAAAGCCCTCATATTTTTACCTCTCTAAGCTTCAAGGATTTCTCTTTGGGAGGTCTTTGGAGTCTACACTCACTAAACGATAGCTCTGAAAGTCAGGATGAGCCAAGGAAACTCTCTGTGATGTAGCTTAGACTCACAGATAAAGCTATATGTGATTGGCGGTACAAATTATACAACAGAGGGAAGCTGAAGGCAGCTTGACAACAGCAGATCAACCTCTGGGAGGAGGGGAAAGAGCTGCTGTGAGATACTGTTAGTGGGGCATGTAAGGTGAGAACAGACACAGGCACTGAGTGACTCTGAATTTCCTGGTGATACTTGTAAGACTTCTCAAGATGAATGATCACAAGTTCATCCCTTGTCAACTTGACACACAACACATCATTTTAAGCTATAATATTCCACCCTTGCCCCTGAAATCTCACACTCAATTTAATAATGCAAAACCACAATTTTGGGGCCTTTAGGGGAATCAAAATTCAGGTCAAAGTAGTCTACACTGGCATGAATACATGATTTTCAAGGAATGGCACAGTTTAGGAGACTGTGAAAACTTTGGGAAGTAGAATGTAGCTTGAAGAAGTTCCTCTCTAGAAATGTGCCTTTACTAGTCACTCCAGCTCCCATTCTCATGTCCTTCTGCTCTTTGTGAAGAATAAGGTAAGAACCTCTTCCATTCCTGTGAGATATTTGACTGAAATGACAAAGTCAAGAACAGTGTCCTGACCCCTCAGAAACTGTGAGCCAAAGGAAATTCTTGTTCTTCCTCTTTCTTCTCTTCTTCCTCCTATTCTTCTTTCTTCTACTTCTTCCTCTTCATCTTTCTCTTCATCTTCATCTTCATTTCCATCTCAGTCTCCTTCTCTGTCTCCTTCTTCTCATTGTAGTTGTTGTTCTTTTTCTTCTCCTTCTCTTCCTCCTTCTTCTTCCTCCTCCTCCTCTTCCTTCTTCTTCTCCAATCTAGGATACTAACTTTCATTGACTCAAAGTTGAATAATCCACCTAGATCATCACAGATCCTGTTCATCATTAAAAAAAAAAAAAAAAAAAAAAAAAACAGATCTGGGTATGACAGGAAGAATCCTGAATCCACATGCCAGTGGAGATGAAAGGACTACAAAGTGTATTGTTTTAGTATTTCAGAATATTCAATGAGGTGACAGATAGAAATAAATATTAACTAGCCTCAGTTATCTAAAGCAAATTATGTTACTTGTAACTAGAGACATACCATGAAATCTATTTCTAATTTCAATGGTGTACTCCCCCATCTTATCTATACACACATAATATGGAATGTCAGTAAATTATAGCATATCTAATTTAGATTGATTTATTATAGCTGTAAAAGCTTCTCTATTGTGGCCACACCTTGTCTTTGCAAAAAGAATCTTCCAGATTATGTTAAAATAACTCTTACGTTTTATGACCTGGACCAGCAGGCCCTTCTTCAATGATTGTTTCCTAAAGGGGACAAGCAGGGATGAAGAAAATAAAGCAGACAAGAAAGTTTGGGTTGAGAGATGTTTAATGAGCTGATGACTCATGATAAGTAAGTTTATTAATAATTACAGCATGTTCTATACTGCCTGCAAGGTAAAAATGGGACAGAGTCAAAGCTATCACACAATGGGGGTAACAACATCCAGAAGCTAATCGAGCAAAGTTGCAAAAAGAAAACCCAGAATTTCTCAAGGTCATCACAAATGAGCACACAGCTGCCTTGGAACTGATCATCACAACTCTTCAAGTAAGAAAGCAGCGGGCTTCCAGGAACTGAAAATAATTCCTTCAAGGTCCTGACCCCAGCTCCTGACTAGACCTTGTCAAGTCTATCCTTGGACAACTAGCATTCCCTTGTCCTTTCCTCAGGTCCTCTGAGAAAGCCTTGGACTGGCCAGGTTTCCAATGTTTTAAACTCTGCATATCGTTCAGTAGCTTATGCACAACTCATTCCCTCCTTCCCCAAACCTAGTTTATAAGTCTAACTCACAGCTTCCATGGATCATTGTTTCCCTAGAATGCCTCCTACACTATATATAGAAAAGATTTACACATTTTCTTCTTGTTAATCTGATCAGATCAATTTTTATTTTCTATATTCTTTGCTTACATTCCAAATGATTTCCCCTTTCCCAGTTCCCCCCTCCCCAAAAGTCCCATAAGCCCTCTTCCCTCTGCCCATTCCCCAATCACCCCCCTCCCATTTCTCTGTCCTGATACTCCCCTACAATGTTGCATCAAGCCTTTCCAGGACCAGGGCCCTCTCCTTCTTTCTTCTTGGGAATCATTTGATATGTTAATTGTGTCTTGAGTATTCAGAGCTTCTGGGCTAATTAATATCCACTTATCAGTGATTGCAATCAATGTGTGTTCTTTTGTGATTGGGTTACCTCACTTAGGATGATATTTTCCAGTTCCAACCATTTGCCTAAAAATTTCGTTAGTTCATTGTTTTTAATTGCTGAGTAGTATTCCATTGTGTAAATACACATTTTCTGTATCCATTCCTCCATTGAGGGACATCGGGGTTCTTTCCAGCTTCTGACTATTATAAATAAGGATGCTATGAACATGGTAGAGCATGTGTCTTATTGCATGCCGGGGAATCCTCTGGGTATATGACCAGGAGTGGTTTAACAGGGTCCTCCAGAAGTGTCATGTCCAGTTTTCTGAGGACCCGCCAGAATTATTTCCAGAGTGGTTGTACCAGCTTGCAATCCCACCAGCAGTGGAGAAGTGTTCCTCTTTCTCCACATCCTCACCAACACCTGCTGTCTCCTGAATTTTTAATCTTACCCATTCTGACTGCTGTGAGGTGAAATCTCAGGGTTGTTTTTGCATTTCCCTAGTGATTAATGATGTTGAACATTTCTTAAGGTGCTTCTCAGCCATTCGAAGTTCTTCAGGTGAAATTTCTTTCTTTAGCTCTGTTCCCCTCTCTGGAGTCTACCTTCTTGAGTTCTTTGTATATATTGGATATTAGCCTTCTATCAGATGTAGGGTTGGTGAAGCTCTTTTCCCAATTTGTTGGTTGCCATTTTTCAATTCTTGATCTTAGAGCATAAGCTATTGGTGTTCTGTTCAGGAACTTTTCCCCTGTGCCCATGTCCTCAAGGGTCTTCCCCAGTTTCTTTTCTATTTGTTTCAGTGTATCAGGTTTTATGTGGAAGGCTATCTTTTTCCCACTGGATGGTTTCAGCTCCTTTGTTGAAGATCAAGTGACCACAGGTGTGTGGGTTCATTTCTGGGTCTTCAATTCTATTCCATTGATCTACCTGCCTGTCACTGTACCAATACCATACAGTTTTTAACACTATTACTCTGATCAGATAAATTTGATTCTTGAAATTCAATCATGTTCCTAAGAGGACAGAAGAATTAGCATAATTATTGGAATATCACAGTTCTATCATATGACTGTACCCAGAGACAGAAACATTATTCTCTCGTGATCTTGGGAATGTACCAGATCTTCTTTATATTACCAACCTCTGGGCATCTTTATTAGAGAGAAAAATAGACCTTTACTAAGTTCACATGTTGTCTTAGTGGTCCCAAATATTCAAATATGATTCGTAGCTGATTTCAATGAGTGGTACACTGTAGAGTTATACATGAATTGTGAAAGTGATCATCAAATATGGTAAAAATTGAATGAGAAATTAGGAGAAGGGAACAAGAATTCTCATTTACATATAATTAGGTTTGCAGTACTGTCAGAATCTAAGGGTAGGTGATTAATGAGTACAACACACTTTCGGATCTATATTTACTTTTTAAAGAAAAGTACATTTGACTCCGGTGGCACGGAGCTTAGGTTCCAGTCCTGAGGCCTCTGGCGGGAGCCCTCAGATCTCTCCACTTCTGGATCCAGAACAGCCTGGACGGCAACGCCACATCTCCAGGTCCTGCAAGAGGCAAGAGGGGCTTCCAGGAGGCTGTCTGGGAGGAGACAGTGTGCTCTGGTGAATCCAGCAGGCCCCGGCAGGAGCCTTCAGGTGTCTGCTTCGGGATCTGAACAGCCTGGGCCGCAGCACTAGGTCTCCAGGAAGTGCAAGAGGCCTGGTGTGCACATGGAAGCAGACTGGGAGCACACAGCTTGCTCCAGCGGCACGGAGCTTAGGTTCCAGTCCTGAGGCCTCTGGCAGGAGCCCTCAGATCTCTCTGCTTCCAGATCCAGAACAGCCTGGGCAGCAACGCCACATTTCCAGGTCCTGCAAGAGGCAAGAGGAACTTCCAGGAGGCCGGCTGGGAGGAGTCAGTGTGCTCTGGTGAGTCCAGCAGGCCCCTGCAGGAGCCTTCAGGTGTTTGCTTCGGGATCTGAACAGCCTGGGCCACAGCACCCTGTCTCCAGGCAGTTCAGGAGGTCAGCTGTGCACCAGAGGCCACCTGGGAAGAGGCAGCTTGCACTGGTGAGTCCAGCATTGACAAGACCAACTAACACCAGCGAGAACTAAATGGCGATGGCGAAAGGCAAATGCAGGAACATCACTAACAGAAATCAAGGCAATATGGCAACATCTGAACCCAATTCTCCTTTAATAGCATGTCCTGGATACCCCATCACACCAGTAAAACAAGATTTGGATTTAAAATCACTGGTCATGATGCTGGTACAGGAACACATGAAGGACATACTTAAAGAAATACAGGAGAAAATGGATCAAAAGTTAGAAGCCCTTGCAAGGGAAACACAAAAATCATTGAAAGAAATTCAGCAGAATACAAAAGCCAATAAGGAGGAAACGCAAAAATCACTTAAAGAAATGCAGGAGAACTTTGGTCAACAGGCTGAGGTCATGAAAGAGGAAACACAAAAAATTCTTAAAGAATTACAGGAAAGCAAAAACAAGCAAGTGAAGGAGCTAAGCAAAACCATCCAAGATCTAAAATCAGAAGTAGAAACAACTAAGAAAACTCAAAGGGAGACAACTTTGGAGATAGAAAGCCTTGGGAAGAAATCAGGGGACAGAGATGCAAATATCAACAACAGAAAACAAGAGATAGAAGAAAGAATCTCAGATGCTGAAGATACCATAGAAACCATGGACTCAACAGTTAAAGAAAGTGCAAAATGCAAAAAGATTGTTACCCAAAATATCCAGGAAATCCAGGACACAATGAGAAGACCAAACCTAAGGATTATAGGCATAGATGAGAGTGAAGATTTACAACTTAAAGGGCCAGCAAATATCTTCAATAAAATCATGGAAGAAAACTTCCCTAACCTAAAGAGAGAGATGACCATGAATATACAAGGAGCCTACAGAACTCCAAAGAGACTGGACCAGAAGAGAAATACCTCCTGTCACATAATAATCAAAACACCAAATGTACTAAACAAAGAAAGAATATTAAAGGCAGTAAGAGAAAAAGGCCAAGGAACATATAAAGGAAGACCTATCAGAATCACAGCAGACTTTTCAACTGAGACTATGAAGGCTAGAAGATCCTGGGCAGATCTCATGCAGACTCTAAGAGAACACAAATGCCAGCCAAAACTACTATACGCAGCAAAACTCTCAATCACCATAGATGGAGAAACTAAGATATTCCACGACAAAACCAAGTTTACACAATATCTATCCACAAACCCAGCCCTACAAAGGATAATAGGAGGAAAACACCAATACAAGGAGGGAAACTTCACCCTGGAAAAAGCAAGATAGTAACCTTTCATCAAACCCAAAAGAAGTTAACCAATCAAACTTTAAAAATAACGTAAAAACTGACAGGAAGTAACAATCACTATTCCTTAATATCTCTTAACATCAATGGAATCAATGCCCCAATAAAAAGACATAGACTGACTGGATACATAAACAGGACCCTACATTTTTCTGGATACAAGAAACACACCTCAGGGCCGAAGATAAACACTACCTTAGAGTAAAAGGCTGGAAGACAATTTTACAAGCAAATGGTCTCAGGAAACAAGCTGGAGTAGCCATTCTAATATCAGATAAAATTGACTTTCAACCCAAAGTCATCAAAAGAGACTCTGAGGGACACTTCTTGCTGGTCAAAGGAAGAATACAAGAAGAACTCTCAATCCTGAACATATATGCTCCAAATGCAAGGGCACCCTCATTCATAAAAGAAACTTTATTAAAGCTCAAAGCACACATAGCACCTAACACAATAATTGTGGGTGACTTCAACACTGCACTTTCCTCAATGGACAGATCAGGAAAAAAGAATCTAATCAGGGACACAATTAAACTAATTGAAGCTTTGGACCAATTAGATTTAACAGATATATATATAGAGAGAGAGAGAGAACATTCTATCCTAAAGCAAAAGATTATACCTTTTTCTCAGCACCTCATGGTACCTTCTCCAAAATCAACCATATAATTGGTCACAAGAGAGACCTCAACAAATATAAGAAGATCAAACTAATCCCATGCCTCCTATCAGATCACTATGGAGTAAAAGTGGTCTTCAATAGCAACAAAAACAACAGAAAACCCACATACACGTGGAAACTGAACAATATTCTACTCAATGATACCTTGATCAAGGAAGAAATAAAGAAAGAAGTTAAAGACTTTTTAGAACATAATGAAAATGAAGAGACAACATACCCAAATCTATGGGACACAATGAAAGCAGTGCTAAGAGGAAAACTCATAGCCCTGAGTGCCTCCAAAAAGAAAATAGAGAGAGCATACACTAACAGCTTAATGACACACCTGAAAGCCCTGGAACAAAAAGAAGCTACTTCACCCAGGAGGAGTAGAAGGCATGAAATTATCAAACTCGGGGCCGAAATCAATCAAGTAGAAACAAAGAGAACCATACAAAGAATCAACAAAACCAGGAGCTTGTTCTTTGAGAAAATCAACAAGATAGATAAACCCTTAGCGAGACTGACCAAAGGGCACAGAGGCAGCATCCAGATTAACAAACTTAGAAATGAAAAGGGAGATATAACAACAGAAACTGAGGAAATTCAAAAATCATTAGATCCTACTACAAAAGCCTATACTCAAAACAACTGGAGAATCTGGAGGAAATGGACAGTTTCCTAGACAGATAAACAACACAAAAACTAAATAAGGATCAAATAGATCAACTAAAGAGTCCCATAACACCTGAAGAAATAAAAAGGGTCATAGAAAGTCTCCCAACCAAAAAAAGCACGGGACCAGATGGCTTCAGTGCAGAGTTCTATCAGACCTTCATAGAAGACCTAACACCAATACTCTTTAAACTATTCCACAAAATAGAAACAGAAGGAACTCTACCCAACTCGTTCTATGAAGCCACAATTACGCTGATACCAAAACCACACAAAGATCCAACAAAGAAAGAGAACTTCAGGCCAATTTCTCTTATGAATATTGATGCAAAAATACTTAATAAAATTCTTGCCAACTGAATCCAAGAAGACATCAAAACGATCATCCACCATGATCAAGTAGGCTTCATCCCAGGGATGCAGGGATGGTTCAATATAAGGAAGTCCTTCAATGCTATCCACTACATAAACAAACTCAAAGAAAAAAAACCATACCATCATCTCATTAGATGCAGAAAAAGCATTTGACAAAACCCAGCATCCTTTCATGCTAAAAGTATTAGAAAGAACAGGAATTCAAAGCCTATACCTAAACAACAATAAAGCAATATACAGCAAATCAGTAGCCAACATCAAACTAAATGGAGAGAAACTTGAAGCAATCCCATTAAAATCAGGGACTAGACAAGGCTGTCCTCTCTCTCCATATCTTTTCAATATAGTGCTTGAAGTTCTAGCAAGAGCAATTAGACAACATAAGGAGGTCAAGGGGATACAAATTGGAAAGGAAGAAGTCAAATTATCACTATTTGCAGATGACATGATAGTCTACTTAAGTGACCCGAAAACCTCCACCAGAGAACTCCTACAGGTGATAAACAACTTCAGCAAAGTGGCTGGTTATAAAATCAACTCAAGCAAATCAGTTGCCTTCCTATACTCAAAGGATAAGCAGGCTGAGAAAGAAGTTAGGGAAATGACACCCTTCACAATAGCCACAAACAATATTAAGTATCTTGTTGTGACTCTAACCAAACAAGTGAAAGAGCTATATGACAAGAACATCAGGTCTCTGAGGAAGGAAATCGAAGAAGACCTCAGAAAATGGAAAAATCTGCCATGCTCGTGGATTGGCAGGATTAATATAGTTAAAATGACCATCTTGCCAAAAGCGATCTACAGATTTAATGCAATCCCCATCAAAATCCCAACTCAGTTCTTCACAGAGTTAGAAAAAAGCAATTCTCAAATTCATCTGGAATAACAAGCAACCCAGGATAGCTAATACTATTCTCAACAACAAAAGAAATTCTGGGGGAATCAGTATCCCTGACTTCAAGCAATACTACAGAGAAATTGTGTTAAAAACTGCTTGGTATTGGCACAGTGACAGACAAGTGGACCAATGGAATAGAATTGAAGATCCAGAAATGAATCCACACACCTATGATCACTTGATCTTCGACAAAGGAGCCAAAAACATCCAGTGGAAAAAGATAGCCTTTTCAACAAATGGTGCTGGATCAATTGGAGGTCAGCATGCAGAAGAATGTGAATTGATCAATTCTTATCTCCATGTACTAAACTTCACTCCAAGTGGATCAAGGATCTCCATGTAAAACCAGACACACTGAAACTAATAGAAAGGAAACTGCGGAAGACCCTTGAGGACATGGGCACAGGGGAAAGGTTCCTGAACAGATCACCAATAGCTTATGCTCTAAGATCAAGAATTGACAAATGGGACCTCATAAAATTACAAAGTTTCTGTAAGGGAAAGGACACTGTTAAAAGGACAAAACTGCAACCATCAAATTGGGAAAGGATATTCGCCAACCCCACATCTGATAGAGGGCTATCCAGTATATACAAAGAACTCAAGAAGTTAGACCCCAGGGAACCAAATAACCCTATGAAAAAATGGGGTACAGAATCTAAACAAAGAATTTTCACCTGAAGAAATTTGGATGGCCTAGAGGCACCTTAGGAAGTGCTCAACATCATTAGTCATTAGGGAAATGCAGATCAAAACAACCCTGAGATTTCACCTTACACCAGTCAGAATGGCTAAGGTCAAAAACTCAGGAGACAGCAGGTGTTGGCGAGGATGTGGAGAAAGAGGAACACTACTCCACTGCTGGTGGGGCTGTAAGATGGTAAAACCACTGTGGAAATCAGTCTGGAGGTTCCTCAGAAAACTGGACATGAGACTTCCAAAGGACCCTGCTATACCTCTCCTGGGCATATACCCAAAGGATTCCCTAGCATGCAATAAAGACACATGCTCCATTATGTTCATAGCAGCCTTATTTATAATAGCCAGAAGCTGGAAAGAACCCAGATGCCCCTCAAAGGAGGAATGGATACAGAAAATGTGGTATATTTACACATTGGAATACTACTCAGCAATTAGAAACAATGAATTCTCAAAATTTTTAGGCAAATGGTTTGATCTGGAAAATATCATCCTAAGTGAGGTAACCCAATCACAAAAGAATACACATGGAATGCAATCTCTGATAAGTGGATATTAATTATCCCAGAAGCCCTGAATACCCAAGGCACAAATTGCATAACAAATGACTCCCATGAAGAAGAATGGAGAGGGTCCTGATCCTGGAAAGGATTGATCTAGCATTGGAGGGGAATATAAGGACAGAGAAAAAGGAGGGAGGTGATTAGAGAAGGGATGGAGAGAAGAAGGTTTATGGGACATATAGGGAGGGGGGATCTAGGAAAGTGGAAATCATTTGGAATGTAAACAAAGAATATAGAAAATAAAAATATTAAAAAAAAAAGACTGACTGGATACGTAAACAGGACCCTACATTTTGCTGCATACAGAAACACACCTTAGGGTCAAAGACAAACACTACCTTAGAATAAAAGGCTGGAAGACAATTTTACAAGCAAATGGTCTCAGGAAACAAGCTGGAGTAGCCATTCTAATATCAGATAAAATTGCCTTTCAACCCAAAGTCATCAAAAGAGACTCTGAGGGACACTTCTTGCTGGTCAAAGGAAAAATACAACAAGAAGAACTTTCAGTCCTGAACATATATGCTCCAAATGCAAGGGCACCCTCATTCATAAAAGAAACTTTATTAAAGCTCAAAGCACACATAGCACCTAACACAATAATTGTGGGTGACTTCAACACTGCACTTTCCTCAATGGACAGATCAGGAAAAAAGAAACTAATCAGGGACACAATTAAACTAATTGAAGCTTTGGACCAATTAGATTTAACAGATATATATAGAACATTCTATCCTAAAGCAAAAGATTATACGTTTTTCTCAGCACCTCATGGTACCTTCTCCAAAATCAACCATATAATTGGTCACAAGAGAGACCTCAACAAATATAAGAAGATCAAACTAATCCCATGCCTCCTATCAGATCACTATGGAGTAAAAGTGGTCTTCAATAGCAACAAAAACAACAGAAAACCCACATACACGTAGAAACTGAACTATATTCTACTCAATGATACCTTGGTCAAGGAAGAAATAAAGAAAGAAGTTAAAGACTTTTTAGAACATAATGAAAATGAAGAGACAACATACCCAAATCTATGGGACACAATGAAAGCAGTGCTAAGAGGAAAACTCATAGCCCTGAGTGCCTCCAAAAAGAAAATGGAGAGAGCATACACTAACAGCTTAATGACACACCTGAAAGCCCTGGAACAAAAAGAAGCTATTTCACCCAGGAGGAGTAGAAGGCAGGAAATCATCAAACTCGGGGCCGAAATCAATCAAGTAGAAACAAAGAGAACCATACAAAGAATCAACAAAACCAGGAGTTGGTTCTTTGAGAAAATCAACAAGATAGATAAACCCTTAGCCAGACTAACCAAAGGGCACAGAGACAGCATCCAGATTAACAAACTTAGAAATGAAAAGGGAGATATAACAACAGAAACTGAGGAAATTCAAAAAATCATTAGATCCTACTACAAAAGCCTATACTCAAAACAACTGGAGAATCTGGAGGAAATGGACAGTTTCCTAGACAGATAACCAACACCAAAACTAAATCAGGATCAAATAGATCAACTAAAGAGGCCCATAACACCTGAAGAAATAAAAAGGGTCATAGAAAGTCTCCCAACCAAAAAAAGCACGGGACCAGATGGCTTCAGTGCAGAGTTCTATCAGACCTTCATAGAAGACCTAACACCAATACTCTTCAAACTATTCCACAAAATAGAAACAGAAGGAACAGTACCCAACTCGGTCTATGAAGCCACAATTACGCTGATACCAAAACCACACAAAGATCCAACAAAGAAAGAGAACTTCAGGCCAATTTCTCTTATGAATATTGATGCAAAAATACTTAATAAAATTCTTGCCAACCGAATCCAAGAAGACATCAAAACAATCATCCACCATGATCAAGTAGGCTTCATCCCAGGGATGCAGGGATGGTTCAATATAAGGAAATCCATCAATGCTATCCACTACATAAACAAACTCAAAGAAAATAACCATATGATCATCTCATTAGATGCAGAAAAAGCATTTGACAAAACCCAGCATCCTTTCATGCTAAAAGTATTGGAAAGAACAGGAATTCAAGGCCCATACCTAAACATCGTTAAAGCAATATACAGCAAACCAGTAGCCAACATCAAACTAAATGGAGAGAAACTTGAAGCAATCCCATTAAAATCAGGGACTAGACAAGGCTGTCCTCTCTCTCCATATCTTTTCAATATAGTGCTTGAAGTTCTAGCAAGAGCAATTAGACAACATAAGGAGGTCAAGGGGATACAAATTGGAAAGGAAGAAGTCAATTTATCACTATTTGCAGATGACATGATAGTCTACTTAAGTGACCCGAAAACCTCCACCAGAGAATTCCTACAGCTGATAAACAACTTCAGCAGAGTGGCTGGTTATAAAATCAACTCAAGCAAATCAGTTGCCTTCCTATACTCAAAGGATAAGCAGGGTGAGAAAGAAGTTAGGGAAATGGCACCCTTCACAATAGCCACAAACAATATTAAGTATCTTGTTGTGACTCTAACCAAACAAGTGAAAGATCTGTATGACAAGAACTTCAGGTCTCTGAGGAAGGAAATCGAAGAAGACCTCAGAAAATGGAAAAATCTGCCATGCTCGTGGATCGGCAGGATTAATATAGTTAAAATGACCATCCTGCCAAAAGCAATCTACAGATTCAATGCAATCCCCATCAAAATCCCAACTCAGTTCTTCACAGAGTTAGAAAAAGCAATTCTCAAATTCATCTGGAATAACAAAAAACCCAAGATAGCTAAAACTATTCCCAACAACAAAAGAAATTCTGGGGGAATGAGTATCCTGACTTCGAGCAATACTACAGAGCAATAGTGTTAAAAACTGCATGGTATTGGCACAGTGACATACAAGTGGACCAATGGAATAGAATTGAAGATCCAGAAATGAATCCACACACCTATGGTCACTTGATCTTCGACAAAGGAGCCAAAAACATCCAGTGGAAAAAAGATAGGCTTTTCAAAAAATGGTGCTGGATCAATTGGAGGTCAGCATGCAGAAGAATGTGAATTGATCCATTCTTATCTCCATGTACTAAACTTCACTCCAAGTGGATCAAGGACCTCCATGTAAAACCAGACACACTGAAACTAATAGAAAAGAAACTGGGGAAGACCCTTGAGGACATGGGCACAGGGGAAAAGTTCCTGAACAGATCACCAATAGCTTATGCTCTAAGATCAAGAATTGACAAATGGGACCTCATAAAATTACAAAGTTTCTGTAAGGCAAAGGACACTGTTAAAAGGACAAAACGGCAACCATCAAATTGGGAAAGGATATTCACCAACCCTACATCTGATAGAGGGCTAATATCCAATATATACAAAGAACTCAAGAAGTTAGACCCCAGGGAACCAAATAACCCTATGAAAAAATGGGGTACAGATCTAAACAAAGAATTTTCACCTGAAGAAATTTGGATGGCCTAGAGGCACCTTAGGAAGTGCTCAACAACATTAGTCATTAGAGAAATGCAGACCAAAACAACCCTGAGATTTCACCTTACACCAGTCAGAATGACTAAGGTCAAAAACTCAGGAGACAGCAGGTGTTGGCGAGGATGTGGAGAAAGAGGAACACTCCTCCACTGCTGGTGGGGCTGTAAGATGGTACAACCACTTTGTAAATCAGTCTGAAGATTCCTCAGAAAACTGGACATGACACTTCCGGAGGACCCTGCTATACCTCTCCTGGGCATATACCCAAAGGATTCCCTGGCATGCAATAAAGACACATGCTCCATTATGTTCATAGCATCCTTATTTATAATAGCCAGAAGCTGGAAAGAACCCCAGATGCCCCTCAAAGGAGGAACGGATACAGAAAATGTGGTATATTTACACATTGGAATACTACTCAGCAATTAGAAACAATGAATTCACAAAATTTTTAGGCAAATGGTTTGATCTGGAAAATATCATCCTAAGTGAGGTAACCCAATCACAAAAGAATACACATGGAATGCAATCTCTGATAAGTGGATATTAATTATCCCAGAAGCCCTGAATACCCAAGGCACAAATTGCATAACAAATGACTCCCATGAAGAAGAATGGAGAGGGTCCTGATCCTGGAAAGGATTGATCTAGCATTGGAGGGGAATATAAGGACAGAGAAAAAGGAGGGAGGTGATTTGAGAATGGATAAAGAGAAGAAGGTTTATGGGACATATGGGGAGGGGGGATCCGGGAAAGGGGAAATCATTTGGAATGTAAACAAAGAATATAGAAAATAAAAATATTAAAAATCAGGAAAAAAAGAGAAGAAAAGTACATTTTAAAACTCATACATCAGTTAGAGTGGATCTTTTTAAAGGCCAGGAAATGTTAGCACATGTAAATAATTCAGGTTTTCCTTAGTTAAGCAGGTAGATTAATGACTAGAAAAAGACCATTAGCTGTAAATATCTTTCTGCTTTCATATCTGAATTATGGTTAATATTTAGCAATTTTATTTTTCAAATACATCTACAGGTATATTCTCAGTGGAAAGTTGCTAGAGACTGTTGTTAATAAGTAACTTTGGGAATGACTCTCAAAGGTAAGAAAAGTTGTTTTTTTCTTTTGGCAACCTTTTCTGATCCCAAGAGAGGTAATACAGATTAGACTTCCAGACTCCATCATCTCTATTCTTAGATATAGTCTCAGCAATAAATGCAAAGGCCAGGATGCTTTTAGGTCTAAGAACATTGGGTAGAATGGATGTTTCTAAGTTCATCCCTCATAAATGGACATCAGAGAAGTCCAAGGTAAGAGTAAAACATGGTATTTTATGGAGTATGAGCTCAGATTTCAGACTGAAACATGATAATAACCCCGCCTAAAAGAAAACATCTTTCACAATAAAATTGTTCATATGAAGTAATGATACTATATATGCATAAATGCATATATGATAGACATATGCACAGTGAGAGAGAGAGAGAGAGAGAGAGAGAGAGAGAGAGAGAGAGATGTTTGAGGAAAAAAGCCAGAATTGAAAACTTGAATAGAGTGACTTGTTACAGATATTTGAAGCATGAAACTGGAAACAGAAGAGAGGTACAAAAGTGAATTTAAAAGAAATTTAAAACAGCAGGAGAAACCAAACTAGACTGAGAATGAGTCAGAGAGATCACTAGAAACTAGAAGAGTATTGCAGGTACCTTGAAAGTCAGAAAAACAAAGGGTTTGAAGTAAAAACAAAGGATTTTTCGGGCTGGAGAGATGGCTCAGTGGTTAAGAGCACTGACTGCTCTTCCGAAGGTCCTGAGTTCAAATCCCAGCAACCACATGGTGGCTCACAGACATCCGTAATGAGATCTGATGCCCTCTTCTGGTGTGTCTGAAGATAGCTACAGTGCACTTACATATAATAATAAATAAACATTTGGACTGGAGCGAATGGGGCCTGAGTGAGGGGGACTGGAGCAAGCAGAGGTCCTGAGTTCAATTCCCAGCAACCACATGATGGCTCACAACCATCTGTACAACAACAATGTACTCATATACATAAAATAAATAAATAAATCTTTAAAAAACAAACAAAAAACAACAAAGGATTTTCAATTGAGCTGTCTTTTGGAAAAATCAAATAATAACTTAAGGACTGAAACTTAAACCTGACATTGATGAGAGTTATTTTCAGAAATGCAAGCATAGCTGCTTGCTTTAAGAGGGTTTCAAGAAAGCATGGAATTAAAACTATTAGATTAAAAAGTAGCTAGGAATTGAGACATGAGCTTTTGGATAAATGTGTCATAAGAAATAGAAAAATATGTCAATATCTCTAGAAGCCAAGTGCTCATCACATATTACTATGTATCCCATCTGATGCTGAAGCAGTTTTCAGATAACCTCGGTACTGAGCCTCAGTTACTCTGAGATGCAATATATTCAATATATTTTATAGATAAATATGTTTAAGATGAATATGGGGATTGACAGCATGAGAGGTATGCCATTATCTGATATAGCGAAGGATAGTCTCTAAAAACAGAGTGTGAGAGTAGATGTAACCTTGTATGAAAACAGCCTCCTAGTTCCCGGTACAAAGGGGAAATGAGGCAGATGGAAAAGTGATATTGCAGGTATGATTAACAGAACAGTCTACTTTGTGTTTTGTTTTTCAGTGCAGCTAACTTGCAGCATCAGCTGTCAAAAAAAGATTCTCATATCTCACCCCAGTCTCTTAAGAATCTCAGGGGTGGAGTGGGACACCTGTGACTGAACAGCATCTACAGGTGAGTGTGCAGTGTGGCATCTGTGACTTAACAGCACCTTGAGGTGAGTGTCAGCATTATGAAACTTTAAAGTTATCATTCTCATTTAAAAACATATTCCTGTAAAACTCATGTCTCCTTTAGGAGACATGTATCCATTGTCCATGTATCTAAAACATGTATCCATTACGACAACTTCATATTGAAAGCATCCAAAGTTAATGAACATATGAATGAAAAAAAGAAAAGAGAAACAGGATATACTGTCATAGCTACATATGTCTTCTGTCTTTCACATATAGCTCATCATTTACAGTTAGTGTAACATGACCCAGTTCTTTTGTAAAAGTTTAATTCTGAGCCTCTTAGATGATCTTTACAGAAAAACCAGAAAAAACTAAAATTAAAAGATCTCCCCATATGTGGGAATTTAACTCCCCACATAGTTTGTGGGAAGAATGTGTGTGCCTAATGAACCACAAAGACTGGATTGTGCCCCCTTTCTCTCGTTCTCCTTTGGTCCCCCTTATAGTTTTTAAGGCTTTATCTACATTTATACCAATTCAAACACATACATATGTACATTACAAGATAGAATCTGCATTTGAAAGAGAATATGAGGTTGCTTCTTTTCTGTTTCTTTATCACTTTATTTACTGCAATTTTTTCAGGACCATTCATTACCATGAAAATTTTATTTAGTTATTCTTTATCAGTGATTAAAATCTTATTATATACATGTGCCATATTGTTATTATTTAAAATAGATTCTTTCTCATACATTACATCCTGACCTCAGTTCCTCCTCCCTGCAGCTTTCCAATCCCCCCACTACACCCCTCTTCCACCAGATCCATCCTACTCAGTTTCCCTTCAGAAAGGAGCAGGCATCCAAGATGTACCCACACATAACAAAACAAGATACGACAAGGCAAAACCCCTCATATCGAGGTTGAACAAGGCAATAGGAGGAAAAGAGTCCCAAGAGCAAGCAAAAGCATCAGAGACAAAACTGCTCCCACAAAACCACCAAGCTAACAGCCATAATATATACACTGATAGCATGCTACAAACCCATCCAGGACTTGTGCTTCCTGCTTCAGTCTCTATAAGCCCATCTGAACCCTTCTTTATTGATTCTACATGGAGGGCCATGTTCTACTGGTGTCTTCCATACCCTCTCACTCCTAAAAACTTCCCTCCTCCTCTTCCATTGTCGACCTCTCTTGGGCATGATTAGAGCTATTTGTTCTAGAGCTTTCAGGTAGGCTGTCAAGTTGCTAGTATGGGATCACTCCAATTATTTTATGCAGGCACTTGATGAAAACTTTCCTCCTAGAACCATTTTCACTGTGTCTATAAGTTTGAAAGTGCTGTGTATTCATTTTCATTGAATTCTAGAAGATCTATAATATTTTTTCTTTCTGTTGTGACACATTTTCCTTCAATAGAAAGTTATTCTCTTCCCATGAGCTTGTAGGGTCTCTGTGGTTTTGGTCATTGTTGATATCCAGCTTCAATCCTTGATAGTCTGATCAGATGCAGGGAGTTATTTCAATTTTCTTGTATATAATGGGATGATTTATGTATTCTTTTTAAATGATATTTTATTGTAAAGTGCATGTATGTGTGTGTGTGTGTGTTTGCATGTGCACATGTGTGTGCATGCTCTAAGAGACCAGAAAAGGGATTGGAGACTTGGAACGAGAATTACAGGTACTTGTATGTCCCTGACATGGATGTGGGGAGCCAATCTCAGACCTTCTAGAAAAAGCAGCACTCTTAAATACTGTGCCATCTCATACCCCCAAACACAGATCTCTAAGTTATAATACAAGGATAAACTTTCCTTACTATCTACATACACAGATAACCTGGTTGTTGTCTGGCAAGCAGTTGATGAACAATATACATGTCTTTCTCTCTTGTTAGTAGTAGAGCCATGACTGTGACAGCAACAGGAAGGAGTCCTTCCTAGATCTTCATTGTTAACCCATTCTTCTCATAAAAGAAAGAGTAAAAATGTAACTAATAGAAAGTACAATGAAGCAAAAACACTGCTGAGGTCTGGAGAGAGGGGGAATCATAAGAAAGAAAGAAAGAAAGAAAGAAAGAAAGAAAGAAAGAAAGAAAGAAAGAAAGAAAGAAAGAAAGAAAGAAAGAAAGAAAGAAAGAGAGAGAGAGAGAGAGGGGGGGGAGGGAGGGAGGGAGGGAGGGAGGGAGGGAGGGAGGGAGGGGGAAGGAAAAGGAAGGGAAGGGGAGGGGGGAGGAGAGGGGAAAGGAGGGGAGAGGAGAGGAGAGGAGAGACAGAAAGGGAGGAAGGAAGGGAAAGAAAGAAAAGAAAAGAAAAGAAAAGAGAAAAGGAAGGAGAAAGGAAGGAAGGAAGGGAGGAAGGGAGGAAGGAAGGAGGGAAGGAGGGAAGGAAGGAAGGAAGGGAGAGGGAGGAAGGAAGGGAGAGAGGGAGGGAGGGAAAAGGGGAGGGAGGAAAAGAGGGAGGGAAGAAGGAAGGGAGGAAGGGAGGAAGGGAAGGAGGGAGGGAGGGAGGGCAAAGGAAGGAAGGGAGGGAGAGAAATTGATAGAAGAAAACTGGGACAAAGTGTTGGAACACCCTCTCTGTCAGCTTACTTCTTACTAGGGCATACTTCATTTTTCTCCACACATTTAAGATATTCTTTTATTTCTTTGTTGAGTCACATTTTTCTTATTACATCATATATATAAAGCTTAAGGTAGATCTGCCAATCAAAGAAGCGTAAGACTTCCTAAGAGAGAAACTGAGTTGGCAAGGACAAACCCTATGGTTGGAAACCATGTATTATCTCAGCGTCATGTCACAGCTCAGTGAGGTGCTGAGATTAGGGAAACTAACTCTGACCATGGTGGAGCTTTTCGTTCTTTTCAGATTAGGTAAATACACAATGATTAGATACTAGTGACTTAAGAAGTGTTAGCAGAAGTCACAGAAACAAACTTCCCACATGTCTTAGTCAGGGTTTCTATTCCTGCACAAACATCATGGCCAAGAAGCAAGTTGTGGAGGAAAAGGTTTATTCAGCTTACACTTCCACACTGCTGTTCATCACCAAAGTCAGGACTGGAACTCAAGCAGGTCAGAAACCAGGAGCTGATGCAGAAGCCATGAAGGGATGTTTCTTACTGGCTTGTTTCCCCTGGCTTGTTTCCCCTGGCTTGCTCAGCCTGCTCTCTTATAGAAAACCCAAGAATATCAGCCTAGAGATGGTACCCCCCACAAGGGGCCCTGCCCCCTTGATCACTAGTTGAGAAAATGCTGCACAGCTGGATCTCATAGAGGCACCTCCCCAACTGAAGCTCCTTTCTCTGTGATAACTCCAGCCTGTGTCAAGTTGACACACAAAACCAGCCAGTACACCTGACCCCTTATCAACTTGACACACAAACACATCACTAGCAAGATGTGTTGCTCTCTGCTCAGACTCCATCACAAGGGATGTTTTATCTTTTACTTGAACTTTGATTCAAAATATATTTTTATTACCTAGTTTGTAATATAATACTATCAACATAAATTGAAGAAAACTGAAAGTTGGTACTGATTAATGTGAATTTTGCTAGTAACTCATTGAATGTGGGCAGCGAGGCAGTGATGAAGTAGATGAAGCATTTCCAGATCAAAATACTTAGAGCCATAGAAGCCACACAAGGACATATACCCTTCATAGAAAATATGGTTTCCAGGTAACTTCTTTTGAGCACATAAGTGATTTGCTTCTTTTTTTTAAGGAGCTCTCTGGGCAGCACTGTGAACAACACATTAACTGAAGCAATAGTGATCCCAGAAAATCACCCAGGAAAACAGCAATCATCTGCTTAGTCTGCTGGAAGTGCGACCAGGGTGGTGGACAAGGACAGGAGCATTTATTGAAATCCCACTTTCAGCACAGCACTAAGTTGAGTACTTAATATGCAGCCTCTGTTTTCAAAGGAATCAGAATCAAAAATATTCACAGGAAACTTCTTGTTCTATCATGCAACACAATGGTGAAACAGCATAGCTTTCATCAAGAGAATGCCTGGAAAACATTCGACAAATTGTCTTTATGTATCCAAAGGGAGCCATTTTAATGAACTCCAGTCTTGTCCCTTCCTTTGCTATTCTAGTTTCCAAAGCTTAATCTATGCTGTGAAGGAGACCCACTGGAAGGGACCAGGTCTGGGTTGATGCCAGTTCTTGCCTGCAGTGAGAAAATTGTCTTCAGGCCAGTTTCTTCTTGAAACAAAAGACCCAGGATGAACTGCAGTCAGGCTACTGACTTTATCCTCTTGGGACTGTCCAGTGACCCAGAGAAATGGCAGCCCCTCTTTAGCATCTTCCTAGGTCTCTACTTGCTGGGCCTTTTAGGGAACCTGCTACTTCTGTTAGCTATTGGTGCTGATGTCCACCTCCACACCCCCATGTATTTCTTCCTCAGTCAGCTCTCACTCGTGGATCTTTGCTTCATCACCACCACAGCTCCTAAAATGCTGGAGTCTCTGTGGACTGGAGATGGATCAATCTCATTCTCTGGATGCCTGACTCAGTTGTACTTCTTTGCTGTCTTTGCTGACATGGATAACCTGCTTCTGGCAGTCATGGCTATTGACCGCTATGCTGCTATCTGCCACCCACTCCTCTACCCACTTCTCATGACTCCTTGTAGATGTGGGGTTCTGGTCAGTGGGTCATGGGCAGTAACTCATTGTGTGTCTCTGACTCATACTTTGTTGCTCTCTCAGTTGTATTTTCATACAAATCAAGAGATTCCTCATTTTTTCTGTGAATTTGGGCCTCTCTTATGGCTTTCCTGCTCAGATACTCACTTCAATGAAATCCTGATGATAGTTTTGGTTGGAGTTTTAGGAATTGGTGCATTTCTCTGCATTGTAAGTTCTTATGGTTGTATTTTTTATGCTGTGGCTAGAGTTCCATCAGCACAGGGGAAAAGGAAAGCGTTGTCCACATGTAGTTCCCACCTCTCTATAGTCCTCCTTTTCTATAGCACAGTCTTTGCCACCTACCTGAAGCCCCCATCTAGTTCTCGTTCCTCTGGGGAGATGATAGCTGCTGTTATGTATACCTTGGTAACTCCCACTCTGAACCCCTTCATTTATAGTCTGAGAAATAAGGATGTTAAGAGTTCATTGAGAAGGATCCTGAACATGGAGCAGGCTCAGAACTAAGGATCATCTATCAGGAAGGATCACACCCCACATCACTACCCCACACATGCAAAGTGAGTCAGTTAACACCTGGCTCACGGAGAATTACATGATTACTATAGCTAATTGTCAGTGTTAACTGGACTGGATTTGGAACCACCTTGAACACACATCTGGGCATTTCTGTGAAGATGTCTTCGGAAAGATTTCATTGAGGAGGAAAGAACCACTTTTAATGTGTGTGGCACGATCCATTCCATAGAATCATCCTGGAATGATAAAGGGAAAAATGAAAAACCAGGCTTACTATCATTATTCATCTGGTTTTTCTTGTTGACCACAGATGCAATGTAACCCCATATTCCTGCCATGCTTTTCACATCCTGATCTATTGTATTCTTCAAACCATGAATAAAATTAATCTTTCATTCCTAAATTGCTTGGCAGTGTTTTGCCACAGCAACAAGACAAGTAGCAAATAAAATGATATATAGGAAAAAATACTCCAATGGGTTTGTTATTCTCTAATTTGTCTTCTTATACTCATACACCTGATTCATGAATATCTATTGCAATCATGTGATAATTATTAGAATTCCTACCAGTGGTTTAGTAACAACAGCCCTCTGATATCCTTAAAGGTTTTACTGCATTTCCTGTTCTGGAGATCCAGTGAATTTAAGTATTTTGGTCTTTCTCTAATAGCCTTCCTCCAGCTGAACCTGGATGCCACTGACAAAACATGTTAAAGGGAGTGTTAGATTTCTCAGAAGTTAAATCACAAGAGGTCAGGAAGCTGGTAAGTCTAGCAATAGTCCAGATATATAGGAGTAGGATAAGAAAGAATTTAATTTTATTCTATCTTTTAATGGAGAGTATATATTTCCTTTTTTTGGATTTGGTTTTTATTTTTGAGACAGGGTTTCTCTGTATATCTCTGGCTGTCCTGGAACTCACTCTGTAGACCAGGCTGGCCTCGAACTCAGAAATCCGCCTGTCTCTGCCTCCCAGAGTGCTGGGATTACAGGCGTGCACCACCACCATCCGGCTATATATTTCCTTTTAAAGTAATGTGTTGTTGTTGACATTGTGTGTGTATATGTATGTGTATGTGTGTGTGTAGAGTTATTTATAGAACATCATTTTGTGGGAAGGCAAATTGCAAGTTTGACCATCAAGTTTGCATACTCAAACCAAATACACACAATAAGAAAGAATTCCTCTAATGTCACACTACATTAATAAAGATGAACATTGTTCTAGATTTATGTTTGTATTGGTGTCTTGTTTCTATTAGTTATTAGCACCAGTGCTATATACAACAACAGGCTACAGAATTTCAACTAATGTATTTATAGTGTGATGATCATCTCAGAGTACTATTTATGTTGTATGCAGTAAACAATTCACGGTAATTTATATAATCTTTTAAACTAATAACTGATTTTTTTTTTACTATTATCTTACCCCTGGGCATCGTTCTTAAGAGCTAAAGGGGAATCTGAGAAAGAACATAGATACTCATCTCCAGCCCATTGCGGGAGACTTTTCAATCAAGACACTGAAAGTCCAATAGAAAATCTTCACTGCCCTCCTTCTTAGGTCACATTTCAGTTGGTTTGCAGTAGAGAAGCCATCTTGGTGCCTGCTGCACCTCCCAGTTCCTCAAGATATAGATTCCAGGGTTGAAGATGGGGGTGACCACTGTGTAGAGAAGGGCAATGAGCTTGGAGAGGATCTAGGAATGGTCAGCAGAGGGCGCAGTGTACAAGACCATGACTGTTACACAGAAAGTAGACACCACGGCCAGGAGAGAGGAACATATGGTTAAGGCCTTGGTCCTTCTAGCCCCAGAGGGAATTCTCAGCACAGTAACCACAATCTGAGCACAGGAGATCAGAATCAGCCAAAGGGGACAGTCAGGAAGATAACAAGAGAACAAATGTAGTCATCTGGGCCACTCAGGTATCTAAGTAAGCCAGGACCATCAAAGGTAAGAAAAGTAATCCACTAGGTTGGGGCCACAGAACCTCAGCTGGGCCATCATAGCAACAACTAATCCATCTGCCATAAAGCCAGACAGCAAGATTGTAAACACTAACCCCAGGCACCCTTGAGGCACCATCAGAAGTGGGTATTATAGGAAGAGACAGATTGCTAGACAGTGATCATATGCCATGACAGCCAGCAGGAAATACTCATCTGTATCTAGAGAGCTGAAGGTGAAGAAGTGGAGCAAGCACCCATCCAGCGTAGCGAGACTTTTGGCTGCTTTATGTTTTCCTTTTTCTACTGCCTTTCTATTCCCTTATGCCTTCCAACCCTGTAACAATAGATAGGAGAGAAAGAGGGGGAAAGGAAGTGCCCATATTGTTAGACTACTTCCTGCTGATTCAAGTTTCTCTTAGCACGTTTGATCTTCACTGTGAGGATATCAAAGTTCTTGTCTCTTTGTGCAGGACCACTTGACAAATTTCAACAAACTACAAGAGCAATCAGCAACCAGTAGCAGTAGCAGGAGGGGTAGCTATAGCAGCTCACAGGGCTCTCCCACTTATATACCCTCTCAAGAATCCCCAGAATTCCAAATCCCATACACTTGCAGAAACTAAGTACATCTGGCAAAATCATGCCCCTGCCAGAGCACAAGGCAAATCGTAATTACCTGCTGTGGACAATCTAAAGCAGTCTCATAATCAACATCTTGGATGAAAACAAAAACATTTTACTATAACATTTCTGTATTTTTGAAAATCACCAAAGTTCTCACTACAAGTCACAGGAATGGTGTTTCCAACAGGAAACCCTCCAGCATTTTGGTCACCACTGTGGACATGAGCCTGGAAGGCCTGGCTCACCAGAAAGAAATATGTGGGTGTGTGAAGCCTCTGAGAACCATCTACTACCATTACAAGGAGCATGTTCCTTGTGATAATGGAGGAATAGATCATAGTGAATAGATAAATGGGAGGGACATCAGCTAATACAAGAGGCACAGACTCGTGAATTAGATTTTCTGTGGAGACATTTCCATGGAGTCATTCACTTTTCTGCTTGATAGTAATTTATATGAGGGTTGGTTATATTTTTCTTTCTTTCTCTGTTTCTCCTTCTCCTTCTCCTTCTCCTTCTCCTTCTCCTTCTCCTTCTCCTTCTCCTTCTCCTTCTCCTTCTCCTCCTTCTCCTTCTCCTCTTCCTCCTCCTTCTCCTCTCCTTCTCCTTTTATGCCTACCTCTATGTCTGTATCCATGTTCATTCAGGCCTAGTGCTTTGTGGACTATAAGAGGGCTTCCATCCTCTCCCTGAAACTGAAGTTACAGAGGGTTGTGAGCTGCTACATGGGTGTGGACAATCAAAACTGGCTCCTCTAGAACAGTCAGTGTACTTAACTGCTGAGCCATCTCTCCAGACCCACATCCTCTTCCTTAAAAAATAATTACTGCTTCTTTAGCTCTCATCCTTCCTCAAACTTTTTCCTTGTATAAACTTCTTGTTTAACCAAGTTCATAATTCTGATATTTCAAAACCTTTAAATACAATTCTATCCAGTACTTGTATCATATAATTCTAACTCCACAATCTGTATAGTCAATCATACTTCTGTCATGTGTAACTTGCAACATTCTTCAAATGCCTACTAGATTTATTCATCAACCACAAACTGTCACCTTCCAAAACCATTACCAGCTACTAAAAGTGAACTGAAAATTTTGCTGGGATCTCATAATCACTGTCTCATAGCCATTTTTACTTCAAAAGCCTCTGGACTCTTCCACCTTCTCCTTCTCCTCCTTCATCTTCTTTCTAAGACAGGACTTCTCTGTGTAGCCTAGCTATCTTGGAACTGGCTCTCTAGACCAGGCTGACCTTGAACTGGGAGATCTGCCTGCCTCTGCCTCCTGAGTGCTGGGATTAAATGTATGTAATGTCACAACCTGGACAAGGCCTACTATCTGAATCCTTCTTGTATAGTTCTGATACTCCAGGGTTTGGGGAACAAGGCCAAGATGCTATGGGCCAAGAGGCCCCCTCCATCTCTTCTGACGAGGAGCCCATGCTTGCAAAAGCCTTCATAAAACACTGGACAAAGCCAGCTCCTAGTTCTGGATTCCAAAGTACTCAACTGGACCATCTTATAGGGGCCTAAAATCTCACCTAATAAGGCAATTACCCTCAGTCCCTTGCCATAATGTCACCTCCTCACTCCCCTCCCCTACAAAAAGACCCTAACCCAGGCCCAGCTATGAGACTTCACTGAATTCCTCCTGAGAATGCAGGGAACCCACCTGAAAGCTGGTCCCAATGAACCTTCATTTATACTTTAATTTGGCCCAGTTCAATTTGTTATATAGGTGAAAACCACTACCAAGTTCTACTATCTTGGGACAAATATTAAAATATTTGAGCTTTTGTGGAGCCATTTTTATTCAAACTACCACATTCCACTCCATGGAGCCCATAGCCTTGTGCCCATATCATAATACAAAATGCATTTAGCCTGATAACAAAAGTCTCCATAGTCTATCACTATTGACATAGTTTAACATACCCAAGTCCAAAGTCTCTACTGACACTTGAGGCAATCTTATTTGTAACCCCAAGTAAAATCAAAACTAAAAAGCAAATTACATACTTGAAATCCTGAAGCATTAAAATTATGAAGGTAAAAAACTAAATCAATACAAAATAAAATTTAACCTAGCACAGTATTTCAGATAACTGCTAATATAAAACTGTTAGTCCTCAGAGCTCAGTCCTCGTTCCTTTCTCATCTTAGTCATCCCTAGGTTGTTTTCATCAGTGCTCAGGACATTACATATAACTCACATGGATTCATGATCCAAATCCATTTCCTCCCCTGAAGATTGAGGGTAAAGGAGATGACTACATCCAAGCCCAAGGAAGATACATGTCTTAGTTGGGGTTTCTATTCCTGCACAAACATCATGACCAAGAAGCAAGTTGAGGAGGAAAGGGTTTATTGAGCTTACACTGCCACATTGCAGTTCATCACTAAAGGAAGTCAGGACTGGAACTCAAGCAGGTCAGGAAGCAGGAACTGATGCAGAGGCCATGGAGGGATGTTTCTTATTGGCTTGCTTCCCCTGGCTTGCTCAGCTTGCTCTCTTATAGAACCCAAGAGCGCCAGCCCAAAGGTGGTACCACCCACAAGGGGCCCTCCCCACTTGATCACTAATTGAGAAAATGCCCCACAGCTGGATCTCATGGAGGCACTTCCCCAACTAAAGCTCATTTCTCTGTGATAACTCCAGCCTGTGTCAAGTTGACACAGAAAACTAGCCAGTGCAATACAGGACTGTCAAATAACAGCCATACTCTCCAGCCTTCTGAACCATCCACAAAAGAGTGAACACATTACACACATGGGGTTTGTGAGTTTCCATGCTTTATTTCCTTTCATATTTACAAGTCTTCCACTCTTAACAATGTGAAGCAAGTTTATATCCTGAAGGTAAATATATATATATATATATATATATATATATATATATATATATATATATATATATAGCTACATCTATATCCTTATTTTTCAATAAGGAAGAAGCTGTTCATAGGAACCTAAAGTTCCACAAGGGATGAAGAAGTCCCAGATCTCCCAGTGGTACAGGTGAGACAGGGAGGAGACACAGGTATGGGGAAGAGACTCAGTCCTCAGGGTTGGCCTGGGCTGCTCACTTCGTCACGCTGTGCTGACAGGAGACAGCATGAGATGCCAACTGCAGAAAGAGAAATTTAGAGACTTGGATTCATAGTAGAGAAAGAGAGATCCGAACACATCCTATAAGACTCAGTCCCACACAAAGCAGTGCTTTCATATTGTGGAAGAAAACAGAAGAACTTCAGACTGTTCCCTGGGAGTGGTGATACTCTAAAGAACTCAACTCAAAATGTCCCAGTGCTTAGAGTCCATAACCCAGGAGTCTATCCTCTGTTCCACCACATGCTACAGGTTAGGTCATGCAGGATCTTACCTTTCTAAATGGTGAGAGAAGTATCAGAACCTTAATTACTGTTCCCACCTGTAGCAGAATAAATGAGACTTTATCAGACTTCACAAGATGAGCTGGCTGTGTTCCCCTATAGGCTCCTGTCCACTCTACCCCTTATCAGGGACCATATCCCACCATACTTACTGGCAGTCTGAGTATAACTGATTCATCTTTCCCCTGCAGAAAGAACCCAGTTAGTAAGATCCAGAGAAGCAGCAGGGTCATGAAAATCTATGAAAAGCCTTAATCCTAGCCCAAGGGAAGCTACTAGAATTAGGACTGCAGACTCAGGGAAGGATGTAAAACATATGAGGTATGAAGGAAGTGTAATAAAGCCTTTTGGAGGATCTGTTCTCAGCAGGGACTCTGATTATGGCTTTTCTTTCCAATGTTCCAATCTTCCCATGCACAGAAGATTGTTAGCAGAGACTCAGGCAAGGTGAGCATTTGTTTGTGATACTTCTTCCTAGTTTATATTGTTCACAACACTATATCAGTGTGACTTTCATTAATGTATTCAAGTGCTTGTGCATGCAAACTTGAATAAAGTGTCTTCTGTGATACTTTATGCATCTTAAGTAAACACCTCTTCAAACTGTAACTAAAGGTCTTTACATGAATCAAAAAAAAAAATATTTTCCCAGAATTGTAATTTTGGAAATTTGATCTCTTAAGATTTAGTTACTTAGGATTCAGATGTAAAGTCTTTAAACTGTGTATATTGAGTCTATCTGCATGTGGTTGTTTCACATCTATAATCTCAGTTCTAGGGAAACAGAAATAAGAGAATCCCTGGAGTTTACTGGCTAGCTGTTCCAACCAAATTAGTAAGCTCCTATCTCAAAAATAGATGGAAAGGATGGAGGAAAAAAACAGTACTGACCTCTGGTTTACACATACATATATACATAAACACACACATATACACAATGAAACACAAACATACATACACGTGTACACATATACATAAATATATACACACATATATACATGACTGAACACATAGCTACATTATACACACAAGCACCTACACCATACACTCATAGATAGACATTAAATTACAATAATAAAATAAAATAAACCACTGTGTCATTTGAGATGGTAGACCAAAGGTCTTCCCAAAGAAGAGGCAGGGACAATTCCATCTAAGACCTGGAGTCCACAGGCGAGGAAGAGAACTCAGTCAACCCTTTTGCTTACCTGCACCCCTCCTCTTCCATACCACAACAGTAATGAACACACCTCCCAGGAGAACCAGACTAGCAATGATGGCCATGATGATGACAGAGGACTGAGAAGATCTTCCTAGGAAAGGAGTGGAGGGTGTGGGTCCTGATCCCCAGTTCCCAGTCCTGATCTTGATCTGGGCTCCTTCTTTCCTTGATTCTGTTACCCATATCTGTCCTTACCCCATTTCAGGGCAAGGGGCTCAGACAGCCCCTCATGGTACACATAGCATGTGTATCTCTGCTCCTCTCCAGAAGGCACCACCACAGATGCCCACTTCTGGAAGGTTCCATCCCCTGAAGGCCTCGTCTCCACAAGCTCCATGTCCTGAGTCAGATCCTCTCCATCCCGCTGCCAGGTCATGGTGATGTCAGCAGGGTAGAAGCCCAGGGCCCAGCACCTCAGGGTGACATCACCTTCAGGTCCAGGGTGATGGGCCACATGTGCCTTTGGGGGATCTAGGTGGGGAAGAGTCGGAAAATTCAAGCATTTTGCGTTCTTTTTGGAGAAGGAAAACTCCATCATTGAAGAACACATGAGCATCCTTGGGATGGACAAAATTAGGGTAAAGGAGGGATGCAAGCACCATACAGGAACGTAGATCCAGGTACCTAGCATGATCCATTCCTTGGAATGTTCTAAAAATCAGGGTTAGTGTACCTGATAGTTCTTTTATGTCAACTTGACACAAGCTAAAGTTATATGAGAGGCGGGAACCTCCGTTAACAAAATGACTCCAAAAGATCAGGCTTTAGACAAGCCTGTAGGTCATTTTCTTACTTGGTGATTGATGCTGCAGGGCCCAACTCATTGCAAAAGGTGCTATCCCTGAGCTGGTGGTCCTGGGTTCTCCAAGAAAGCAAGCTGAGCAAGCCATAGGGTGCAAGCCAGAAAGCAGCACTCCTCCATGCCCTGCAGATAAGTTGTTTGACTTTCTATCCTAACTTCCTTCAATGACAAACAGTGCTGGAAGGGTAAACCAAATAAACCCCTTCTTCCACAACTTGCTTTTGGTCATGGTGTTTCTTTGTAGGAATAGAAACCCTAAGATAGAATCAAGTAGGAGTCTTCAGATTTACCATCTCTGGTCCTGACTAGGTTGAGCTGAGAGACTCAGCATCAGTGGACTGTAACCTCCAAAGATACTGGGGGAGGGCAGCCAAGCATGAAAGAGGCCATGGTTCACAATGAGCTGCAGACTGAACGGAAGGGCGTGGTCGTTTATCTGGGGATGTTTTCTCCTTCCATCCTGGGGCAGACTCAACTGTTCTGAAAGTAGGGTCCGCCCTGGGGACAGTAGCTCTCTGATGTTGGATCAACATCTTCCTTCTCCTTATGCAGTATTGCAGCTGATCCTGTCTTTCCTCCCTCCCCAGACAACAAGGACCTCACGTGTATGGTTGAGGAGATAGCTTACTAAAAGTGGTTCCTAGTTGTGCCTCATACCTGCGCGCAGAAGAGTCTCCTTTCCATTCTGCAGGAATCTGTGGAGCAGCTCCAGGCACTCTCCATCCACATAGGCCCTGAAGTACTCCGCTGTGCCATCTGACTCGAACTTGTTCTTGGTGATCTGAGCCACCATGTCCGATGCAGTCCAGGAGTTCAAGTCTTCGTTCAAGGAAATGTAATCCGAGCCATCATATGCAGCCTGGTAGTGTGCTCCACGAAGGCGCATGTCTGGCCCCACCTCACAGGAAACCATCCACTGCAGGATGTGAGAGCCTAGCCGGAACCAGGGTGTCAGCCTGAGCCACCCCACCCCACTCTGCCCAACTGCAGGATTTGGACCTAAACTGAAAGTGAAACAGGTTAAAAGTTTATGAGGGCTCTAAAGCCCAGCTCCAAACTTCTAACCTGGCACCCAGGGTTACTCTGGCTTGGCAGTAAGAAGACATATAGGAAGGAGTCTGACCCAGGCCTGGGGTCACTCACCGTCTCCACTCTGATTGTAGAAGCGGAGGAGGGTTCGAAGGTTTACTCTGGCCCTTTGTGCAATGTTCTTGACCTTGAGTTTCAGCTCCTTCCAATATTCTGGTCCTTCCTTCTCCATCCAAGGTGCACGTGGCTCCATCCGTGGAGTCTCTTCAATGCTATCACAGCGCTGAAACTGCACATCGTCCACGTAGCCCACAGAGATATACTGGGGCTCCCCACGGCCAGGCCGTGACAGAGCAGTGTGGAAATAGCGCAGTGAATGTGGGCCTGGGGGAGGCGCAGGGTTGCATCAGAACTCTTCTCTGATAACCCCGGGCCAGTGCGCAAGCAGCGGGTTGGGGGTGGGGCAGGGCGCGGAGCTCAGGACCGGGTGGAGAAGGGATCCGGAGAGTCTGGTCCCGACGCCCTTGCTCCTCCCCTCAGAGGTTATTTCCTTCCCGACCCCTGAACTCACCAGCACCCGTTTGGGTAAAAGCCAGAGCGACCACCACCATCTGCAGGAGAGCACCTTTGCTTGAGGACCCCACCCTTCCCATGGTAGCCCTGATTAGAGGCTCAAGTTCCCCACCACCCAATTACAATGAGAACTGGGGAAACGTCATCAGTATCCATGCAAAAGTACTCGACTAAGTTTGAGTGACCGAGAAGTGAAACCTCAGAAGAAGTGGGAGGACTCTCCAATGCCGGGTTAAACCTGGAACCTGGGCTTGGCTTTGACCTCTGTTCTACACTGAGTACTTAATATCACGTTTACTAGAACACTTCTAATATTCCAGGATCAGTATGTTCTCTAAAACAAACAAAATTTTTTTTTTGTTTTATGTGTACTGATGTTTTGCTTATATTTATGTTTATGCACCTCGTGAGTGCCTGGTGGCAACAGCAGCTGAAAGTGGGTATCTGACACTCTGGATCTGGTGTTACTGGTCCTATTAATTGCCACATGAGTGCTGGGGAAAAAACCCCAGGTTCTCTGGCAGACTCCATGGATAACTTTTATGGGTTAGGTCTGCCAATAATTATCACATCTGGAAGTTAGAAAGGGTTAAGGTTCTACTTGGGGGCACACATTTGTAAACCCAGTCTTCATGACAGACAGGGACTCTGGAAGGAATTCAAGGTTGTCTTCAGCTAGGGAGTTCAATACCGCAGTGAGATGAGCTCTGGTGAGAAACCTTTTGGATATCAAGAGTGGAAGCCCCTGAGTTTTTCTTATCTGCAAGCTCTAAAGCCCTCCCATCCCACTGGGCTTCCAAGCAAGATTTCTTGGAGTCAGTGTAGGCACAGGAAAATAACTTGAATGCAAATTCATTAACACAGTTGGCAATTTGGCTGCACTGTAGGGAAAACAGCTCTGGCAGGTGGAAAGCAAGGACAGCATTAAAACAAAAATATTGAGATAGAGTCTAATGAATCTAAAGTTGATTTTAGTGGTTTGATGAATTGACATGGAATATATTATTACTCAACTTGTACTCAGAATTAGTACTGAGTACAAGTTGAGTAATAATTAGTACTGTGTGATATTAATCACAAATGTCACAAATGACTTGTTTAGATGGTTTGTAGCATTTCAATAGGCCCACTTGCTGCTTCTGCCCTGTGTGTCCCCACAGGTGAGTTAGCCAAACTCTCACCCCATTGCTCAATCCCCATGTAGTTTTGTCTTGTGTTATATTTTGAGACAGAGTTTCTCAGCCCTGTCCTGGACTCCATTGGTAGGTGAGACTGGCCTTGAACTCACAGAGATCCTCCTGCTTCTGTCTCCTGAGTGCTGGGATCAAAGGTGTGCAATACCATGCCCGGCTCAGTCTCCATGTTTGGTCATAAATGATCCACAGCATCTGTAGAACTCAGCTTAAAGATCATCATTTTAATTTGCAGTATACTACTCTAAGTTTCATGACTTTCTGCATCCACTATATATTGGATTTCTCAAGGACTGCGGTGGTGCTGCCCCATCTTTGATATTATTACCACCCTTTCTCCCTTCTATTTGGCAAAAGATTTTACCAAAATTGTATTATTTTTACATCAATGAAATGACTAGAACAAAAAGAAAATAAGTGATGTGATTCTTATGGGAAATGAAATTTGGACAGAATGATTCCTTGGGGAGAAAACCCCAAGATGTTAATGCCCAAGATGCTGCTGGGGAAGTATGAGAGGGTTCGTTCTGGTCTTCCCTCTATCAGATCACAAAGTGAGATCTGCTGAGATGAGGTATTGTAAGTATAAGTAAGTTCATATATCCATTCTAAAGTATGTACTGCAGCTTAGACTGATGTAATACTGGCAGAAAATTTCTCTCATTTCCCCCTATTCTATATCTTTCTCTCCTTCCCTCCCTTCTCCCATCCCTCACTCCCTTCCTTCCTTAGACAAGGTGTCCTATAGCCAAAGCTAGTGTGAAAATCTCAATGTAGCCCAGGTGAACTAACTCTTTGAACTCTTTTTAAAAAAAAAAAAGATTAATTCAGTAATTCGTTTACCTTTCCATCCCTATCAGTTTCCCCTCCTTCCTTTCCTCCCAGACCCTCCCTCTCCCCTCCCCTCCCTTTCTCCTCAGAAAAGGGGAGGTCTCCAGTGGATATCAACCCACCTTGGCATTTCAAGTTGCAGTGAAGACTAACACATCTTCTCCCACTGAAGCTAGACAAGGCAGCCAAGTTAAGGAAAGGCAGGTGACAGGGTCAGAGACAGCCCCTGCTCCTGCTGTTAGGAGTACCACAGGAAGACCAAGCTGAGCAACTGTTACATCTGTGCAGAGAGCCTAGTGATCCTCTAGCTCCTGAGAGCTTGGCTTATGTGGAATGTGCCTTCACAGGGACTTTTAGGGTCTTATTTTCCCCTCTGATGAAAGGAAGTTCAGATCACAACACTGGGTGAGTTAGGGTAACTGGGGGCCATCTTTGATTGCAGTTTGTGAAATTGCATCATAGACAGAATAGGCTCACAGTATAAGTCACTGTCTGGAAATCTTTTATTTTCCTTATTTGCTTATAGATTTGGGGGTGGGGGCATGCATTCTGGGTGTCCATGGGATTTTCAGATCTCAGGATAGGCTGTGTAATCAAGCATATGATATGCTGTAAAGATATCCAGGGTCTGTGTGTGTGTGTGTGTGTGTGTGTGTGTGTGTAGTGTATGCATGTGTGTGACTTTAGCAGATCTGTGATAGATGTCGACACATGTGTTCATGTAAGAATGAGAGAGGAGATAAGGAGAAGGGGAAAAGAGCAAAGAATTAGCGGATTTATCTCTTATCTGAATTACCTGTTAAAATCAATATACATCAGAAAAGCAGGTTGTATTCCAGTGTTTGTGACAAGTTAGGGTGTATTTGGTGTTAAATAAACACATGACTCTGTAGCAGATTTTATAGTGGAAAGGGGTGATTCTAATAACAGAAAAGATGAAAATAATTTGTGAACTGTAGTAGTATATACTTCTTATATCATTTCTTGTACATAATCCCAACTCCTTGGCCATGTATGTCTGCTAGTACGATTCATGATTCATGAAATGTCCCACCATCAGCAGTTAAATTAGAACATTTCTCCTACACATGTGTTCATGGTAGGCATCTCCTTGCTGTCGGTATTGACTCATTGATAATGTAATGAAATTTGCATACTGCTTCTGATGATGTCATGATGATGTCTAATCTGAATATGTCATGCAGGACAAAAAAAAATGCCCAAATAACTATCCCTATCAGTCTAGGACATAGATCACTTGTGTTATGGTATATTGTTTCTATGTGTTCTGATGATCATTAAATTTAGCATCACGGTCAGGGGAATCTTGTGGATAAAGTGTGGATGCAAACTGTGATAATATGTAAATGTGATCTCACGAGATTTGTTATCAAACACTGAATAGGCAATATTAGGCTCTTAGTGAGCCCAGTTAATGCACAGAGGGCAGGTAAAAATGATAGGTTTTGTTTTGGATGCTGGGGTTATAGTATTGAAAAAATTAGAAGGCATCTTTGTTTCTTCTTAGAACTTGCATTTAAGTTTAAGATATGCAATAAGACTAAATTCACCAAATTATGATATAGTCTATTGATAACAACAGATTAGAGAAAGGCAACACCTACTTGTGTGTGTGTGTGTGTGTGTGTGTGTTTGAGTGTGTGTTTTACATGAGATAGTCCAAAAAACACAGAGTTTAGAGCAAAAATGAGGAAATTACCCATGTATAGTTATCCTGTCAAAATATTCATCACAGTGGAGAACTGGTGCTGACTTAGTGGTCAGTGTGGTTGAGACAGGAAGTTGAACAGCAGAGAGAAATGCACAAGTAAAGAGGGGAAGGTGGTGAAGGGTCTTATAGGTCATCACACTATGTTAGACTTTGAAATAACATGGGAGACCCTGGAGAGCTCAGAGCATTAGACACAGGTAACAGTGATCCCAGATGGGTTTTCAGATCACTGTTACTTGGACATAAGTGGAAATAATATCATTCTAAGACCCTATGTGTGTCTTATAGTTACTAGTAGGTGAATTAGGAAGAGTTTTTCCTACCAGTCACCTATGGTAGCAATGACTAGCTAAAGAAATTGACCATTTTAATTCCACCCAAGTTTTGTACAGTGTAGAAATTGCAAAAATTTGGAAAAAAAAGTACTGTAGTTAAAAACAAAACCCTCCAATGGCCTAATTCTGTGGCTAAGGAGACAAATGTCAAATGTGAATATAAACTTACAATAACTGACTGAAGAACTGGTCAAATTTCTACTTTACGACCTTCTATAATTCATTGTTTCTCTAGGATGCCTCCTATGACATACATTTGAAAAGATTTACAGCCAGGCAGTGGAGGCACATGCCTGTAATCCCAGCACTTGGGAGGCAGAGGCAGGCGGATTTCTGAGTTCGAGGCCAGCCTGGTCTACAAAGTGAGTTCCAGGACAGTCAGAGCTATACAGAGAAACCCTGTCTCAAAAAACAAAAGAAGAAAGAAAAAAGAAAAGATTTACACATTTTTCTCTTATTATTCTGATCAGACTAATTTGATACTTGAATCTAGTCATGTCCCTAAGATTAAGGAAGAAATAAGATAATTACTAGAACTTCACAGTTCTAGCAGGTGCCTGTACATAATCAAAAGACACACACACACACACACACACACACACACAAAACTATTCTCTCTTAATCTTGGTATTACACCAGCTCTTTTCTATACTACCAACCTCTGGACATCTTTATTCAAGATAAAACTGAATTTTTACTGATTTCAAATATTGTCTTGATGGTCCCAAATAGCTAAATATGATTCCTGGCTGACTCCAATGGAAGGCATTCTGGGAGAGCATTTATGAATTAAATGGTGTCAGGAGTGAGAATTAGAAAAACCATGGTGACCAGCCAGAAAAAAAGACTACCTAGCTAGGAGTGGAACAAGTGGGCAGAGGAGCACCTAGGAGTTCCCAGGAACCAGGAACAATGTGTAATTAACAGGAAAGAAGAGACACTAGAGGTATTTCAGCAATAGAGTCAAGGCAAAACTGAAATGTTTGCAGCTTGAATTATAGAAATTAAAGTACAATGAGTGCAGCCTGTTATACTCTTGATGCAATTAGTATTGACTGAGTTGATTATAAAAAAATGTCCAGTTAAGGTAAGAAAAGAGAAGGTGAGCAAAGGGCTGAGATGAGGAAGATTTTGTGGAGAACCGTGTTATAACACTGTTTATATGTTATATCTGTGCAAATGAAAGATATGGATGCACCATGTTTTCAAGTCACACCTGCAGGACAATGCCTGGAGGAAAGGCCTTTCTTTCCTGAAATACTAAAACAAACCACAGAAGGGGACAATACAGTGCTCACTTCTGACTCCAAATCACTTCCAGGCAATTATCTATTTCATGACAAGTATTTGCTGGTTTGTTTGTTTGTTTTGTTTATGCCAAGCACTAGGCATACTTTGAAGAGGAAAATCAGATTCTACTTTGCTCTATCATAATATGTCTCATTTCCTTGTAAAGGAGTCAAGTACTAACTTAAAACTTTATTAAATATTTAATATATATTTTATAACATCCTCCATATCACAAGTGTGGTAATCCAGGAAGGTGGAAGGGAGATCTGCCAATCAAAGAATCATGACTTCCTAGAAGAGAAACTGAGAAGGCAAGGATAAACCCTCTGATCTGAGACCATGTGTTATCTCTCACTCATCACAGCTCAGTGAGGTACTGAGATGGTAGAAACAGTCTGACAGTGCTGGAACTGTTGGTTGTCCTTTGGATTAGGTAAGCATACAATGATTACACACTAGTGACTTAAGAGTTATCAGAAGTCACAGACACACGCAGACATCGTCCTGTGTGTTGCTCTATGCTGTCTCAGACTCCATCTAAAGAGGGTTCTTCTATCTTTTACTTGCTCTTTTGATCCAAAATAAATCTTTTTTCATTACTTAGCTTGTAATATGCTAGCAACAGAAACTGACCAAGACACAAAATTACTTCTAAGAAATGTGGGCAGTAAGTTTATGAGTTTATGAGGCATTGCCAGATCAAATTAATAAGAGCCTTAGAAAACACACAAGGACTTATATAGTTTCATAAAAATTATGTTTATCCATGTAACTTCTTTTAAACAAATAAATAAATGATTATATTTTTTGAAGGAGCTCCCTTGGCAGCACTGTGAACCAGCTCATTCACTGGGGCAACAGTGGTCAGAGTACGTCACTCAGAAACACAGCAACACTCTCCTTAGTCTTCTGGAGATGCGACCAGAGTGGACACTCTATGGATGGACAGGAACATTTATTGAAATCCCACTGTCAGCAAAGCACTAAGCTAAGTACTAAGACGCAGCCTCTGTCTTCGAAGGAATCACAGTCAAAAAGATTCACAGGAAACTGGTTACTCTATCCTGTAAACAATGGTTAAATAGCATAGCTTTCACCAAGAGAATGCCTGGAAGACACTCATCACAGTGACTTCCTAGGGAGCCGTGTAAATGACTCCAAGTCTCATCCCTTCCTTAGCTATTCTTGTTTCCAATGCTCCGTCGATGCTGTGAGGGGGACCCATTGCCAAGAGATCAGGTCTGGGTTGATACCCATTCTTGCCGGCAGAGAGTGAATTGTCTTCATGCCAATTTCTTCTTGAAACAAAAGACCCAGGATGAACTGCAGTCAGGCTCCCGGTTTTATCCTCTTGGGACTGTCCAGTGACCCAGAGAAATGGCAGCCCTTCTTTAGCATCTTCCTAGGTCTCTACTTGCTGGGCCTTTTAGGGAACCTGCTACTTCTGATAGCTATTGGTGCTGATGTCCACCTCCACACCCCCATGTATTTCTTCCTCAGTCAGCTCTCACTTGTGGATCTTTGCTTCATCACCACCACAGCCCCTAAAATGCTGGAGTCTCTGTGGACTGGAGATGGATCAATCTCATTCTCTGGATGCCTGACTCAGTTGTACTTCTTTGCTGTCTTTGCTGACATGGATAACCTGCTTCTGGCAGTCATGGCTATTGACCGCTATGCTGCTATCTGCCACCCACTCCTCTACCCACTTCTCATGACTCCTTGTAGATGTGTGGTTCTGGTCAGTGGGTCATGGGGAGTAACTCATTGTGTGTCTCTGACTCATACTTTGTTGCTCTCTCAGTTATATTTTCAAACAAATCAAGAGATTCCTCATTTTTTCTGTGATTTTGGGCCTCTCTTATGGCTTTCCTGCTCTGATGCTCACCTCAATGAACACCTGATGATGGCTTTGGCTGGAGTTTTGGGAATCAGTGCACTTCTCTGCATTGTAAGTTCTTATGGTTGTATTTTTTATGCTGTGGCTAGAGTTCCATCAGCACAGGGGAAACGGAAAGCCCTTGCCACATGTAGTTCCCACCTCTCTGTAGTCGCCATTTTCTATAGCACAGTCTTTGCCACCTACCTGAAGCCCCCATCTAGTTCTCGTTCCTCTGGAGAGGTGGTAGCTGCTGTTATGTATACCTTGGTAACTCCCACTCTGAACCCCTTCATTTATAGTCTGAGAAATAAGGATGTTAAGAGTTCATTGAGAAGGATCTTAAACATGGTGAAGTCTCAGAACTAAGGAAGGATCACATCCCACATCACTACCCCACATGCAAAGTGAGTCAGTTAACACATGGCTCATGAGAGAATTACATGATTGCTATAGCTAATTGTCAGTGTTAACTGGACTTGATTTGGAATCACCTTCGATGCACACATCTGGGCATTTCTGTGAAGATGTCTCTGGAGAGATTTCACCAAGGAAGAAAGATCTACTTTGAATGTGGGTGGCACCATCTGTTCCATAGAATCATCCTAGTCTGCTTACTATCATTATTTAACTCTTTTTACTTGTTGAGCATACATG